>NC_092340.1:178670000-178750000 GCF_046630445.1 Rutidosis leptorrhynchoides | reverse complement strand
GGATTACGGGTCGATTCAGGTTTTAGCTAGTGCCTTAGATTGTAGGTGAACTAGCTATGTGTTGATTATGTTGCTACTAACCTTGTTGTTGTGTGTGGAACATCTAGCAAGATGGTTGTTGTATTTATGAGCTCGACATGGCATGTAAGCGTAATAATGATTCGCGACCATCATACGGTTGCAAACCAAGTCAAGGGAGTGATGTATAACAAGTATTAAACTAGATGGGGTGTACGGATGGTGGTTTATATTGTGTAAATATAATTCGTGACTGTGTATGTGACTTACTTGTGTTACGTTCCTAATCGAGTCATTTCTTAGTATGAAGACGAGGAACGGACATGATAACAAAGACCAAAGCGATGAGAGCGATTTCACGGCCAAGGTAGAGGCCATCTTGAAAACTCACAAGGCAGAATTTCTTACGGACGTTAGGAGGGTCTTCCAAGAATCGATTGATGAACAAGTGACCGATATGATAAAGGAGCAAATGATTGCTCTTATCCAAGAGGAGTTTGATAAGAGTTTTCCTAACTCTCAAGAGGGGAGTATGGAGGGTTTAACGGGTGATGTTGGGAGACGAGGTTCCATTTCAAGAACTTTAAATTATCTCAAACTCCTATGTTTCATGGTAAACGAGATCCGCATAAGAGCACGTGTTGGATCACCGATATTGAGGGCGCTTTTCGTACGAGTGAATATCCTCTTGATAAGAAGACGAGGTATGGTAGTAGTATGTTACGAGATAATGCAAAAGTTTTGGCGGGATGGAAAGGTTCAAGTTTATGGAAAAGAACAATGTTTGAGTTTAACTTGGGAAGAGTTCAAGGAGGAATTCTTTAAAGAGTATCGCACTCAAACCGATCTTTCTCAGATAAGAGATGAGTTGCGAAATTTGAAGCAAGGGTCAATGCACTTGAATGATTTTAAGTCCACCTTTTTGTCAAAGACCCGATTTTGCCTGGAGTATATCGGGAATGATCGTATGTTGATGGAAGATTTCTATCGAACTTTGAATGATGACTTGAGGAACAAAATTAGTAGGGGGTCGGTGGATTCTTTTGAGAGGTTGATCGAGGTGGCAAGGGGTTTTGAGACACTTGTCCCGAAAGAAAGTGGCTCCGATGGTAGTAAACGGAAGTTTGAAGCTTCGACGTATTCGAGCAAGAAAAGTAAGAGTGCTTCTGAAGGTGTTGGAAGCGTAAGGATGAGTGGCGCGGGTGGTGTGACAACCCAAAAATTTCTGACCAAATTTAAACTTCAATCTTTATATTATTCCGACATGATAAGCAAAGTTTGTTAAGTTAAATCTCAAGAATTTTTAAACTATGTTCATACATTCATTTAACCTCGACCAAATTCAGACGATTCACGAACCATTATATAAACGGATATAATTATATATGTATATGTGTATACATATATTATAACTTAAAAACGTTAATAAAGTATTAGATGTATAATACTTTACATGAACGTGTTGTTTCAAAATATATTTAATATGGTTATCAATGAAATTAGAAAATAATATCAAATGATTGATCTATCAGATTTATTGTACGATTACAAATCTCTGTTAAGAGGTACACTTTGATTTAAGAAACCTTTCCTTTTAACGGTATTCGGAATAGATGGTAAAGTAATTTACATAAAAGAACAAAAGTGTCACGTCTCCTTTAAACGAATATAATTTTATAAATATTTAGAGTGACTTTTGACAAATTGTTACTGCGTCATTATGATAAGAATGAAGGTTTTAACGTTACCTTGAAATTTAGAAGCTTTCTAGAAACCTTTTGACAAGTTATAAATAAATAACTTACAACGTGTAATTAAGAACGTGTTTATATATGTCTCGAACTATATAATAAACGATATTTGTATTCGATTAGTAACTAGAATATTTAACAAGTTAGTGTGAACGCTAGTACATAAATGATTTATACCAAGGTATGTTATATTACAAAAACGATTGAAATATTTTTAGTTTTGAAAAATTAATTAATATATTATTAAATAAATCTTTTTATAAACAAATCATATTTTAAATAAAGATATATAGATATATATGGTTATATATGTATATATATATATATATATATATATATATATATATATATATATATATATATATATATATATATATATATATATGTATATATTTTGCGAAATGATTAAATATAATATTAATTTAAATATAAAAACGTTTTGAATTAAATATACTTAGATGAGTAATGAGAAGTTGATCTATAGAAGCAAATGACCAAAACGCTCAAATGATTAAGATACATCTTTAATGATATAGTTTACTAATAATCTAAGTTTATATTTTGACAAGGGTACGAGTCACTAAACGTAAAATGCTATTTTCTCAATGTACGAAACGTTGTTCGAAAAATCGAAAGCAGGACATGAGTCGAGTATCAATGTACAAGTCATTAAAATTAAATTTACAAATTAACTAGACTCGTAAATATAATATAATATATATATAATTATATAAATTAATAATATAAATATATAAATAATAAAGAACGAGTGTCGGCAGCTGTGATTGCTCGAATGTGAGCTGGTGGGTGTTACCATGCGATCGCATGGTTGAGACACACAAACCCCATGCAATCGCATGGGGTGTGGATGGATGTCAGGTTCTATAAAATGCACGATTTTTGAATCAATTTTGATATCTTTCACTCTATCTCTCGCACTCTATCAATATATATATATATATATATATATATATATATATATATATATATATATATATATATATATATATATATATATATATATATATATATATATATATATATATATTTATTTATTTATTTATTTATTATTATTATTATTATTATTATTATTATTAATCATAATGTTATTATTAGGATTCTTCGGTGTTATTATTATTATTAGTATTATACATAAAATACTACGACGAGGTTTTGAGCGAAATATTTCAAGGTGAGTTCTTTGGGTAGGATAGGGCTAAGGAAATTATGGGTTATAGCTATGGTGGTTATGGGTATGGTTCATGGGTATGCTCGTGAGGTCAATCTAGTGATTATCATCTCCGTTGTGTCTACGTAACTTTCCTGCAATATTGAATCTCAATATTGATACGTGAGCACTCATGACTTAACTTATATATATTATTAGTATATCCCTGACTAGTTCTCGAGTAGTTATGTTTATGCATGCTTGTATGATTAATTTTGTCATTAAATAGCTTATGATAGATTATGAATTAGATACATATGCGATTGAGTTAAGGTATATGATATGCATGTCGTTAGAAAGCTGGTGAAAAATTAATAATTTTTCATTTAGAAAGTGTATGATTTCGATGAACGGATTAAAAGATATCGTCAATTGATTTATCTATAATTTTAAAGTATTATTGTTAAAATGATTATTATTATCGTTATCGTTATCGTTATCGTTATCGTTATCATTATCGTTAACGTTATCGTTATCGTTATCGTTATCGTCGTTATTATCGTTATTATTTTTTTATTATCTAATAATCAATATTATTATTATTATTACTATTATTATTATTATTATTATTATTATTATTATTATTATTATTTTTATTATTATTATTATTATTATTATTATGATTTTTAGTATTATTATTATCAATATTTTTAAAATAATTAATATTTTTATCAAAACTATCAATTTATTATTTTTATCATCATCATTATTATTAAAAGTATCATTAATATTAAACTATCATTTTTATTAAAATTATCAATTTTTAATAGAAATATCATTGTTACTATAAAATATCATTATTATTATCATTTTAGTATTATCATTATTAAAATTTTATCATTTTGAATAGAATTATTACTTTTATAAAATATTATTATTATTACAGTTAATATTAAAAAGTATCGTTATTATTAAGATTATCGTGATTAGAATTACCATTTTATCATAATTAATATCATCATTAGTAAATATAAATATTGTTATTGTTATTATTATTATTTTATTATTATTATTAAAAATAATAATTATTATTATTTTGAAATAGTGCAACTTTACTTATTATTATTATTATTATTATTATTATCAATATTATTTTATCAAATATGTGATACAAAGATATTTTCACCATACGTAATATAATTACATTAATAGTACAAACTACTATATATTTATTATTTTGAGTAAATTGTATAAATTTTATTACTTGAGAAATATAAGAGTATATTTTTATCATAAATAAACTTTAATATAACTTTTTATTTATTAATAAATGGTTTGTATTATTTACTATAATAAAATCTGATAGATATATTTAAATATATAAAACGACTATATTTATGTTATACAATTTTTGGAAGTCATTTTGAGTCAAATTGACTTTTGTTGACTTTTGCATTTTAGTCTTGAGCATTAGGATTGTGGTACACTATGACTTGACCTAGATTGTTAGACATATATTGATCAACATATAAATATATATAATTAATATAGATTCGTGAATCCGAGGCCAACCTTGCACTTGTTTAATGCCATCATATGCTTAATTACTACGAAATACAATATGTGAGTTCATTTTATTCCCTTTTACTCTTTACATTTTTGGGACTGAGAATACATGCGCTGTTTTTACAACAGCTTTATTAAATGCTTTTGAAATATGTTTTTGAACTGCGAATACATGAAATGCTTTTATAAATGTTTGACGAAATAGACACAAGTACTGTAACACATTCTACGAATGAGTTATGAGTACACCGAATATCACCCCTTTTAGTCTGGTAATCTGAGAATTTGGGAACCGAGCCCCAAATTAACGTGAATCCTAAAGATAGATCTATGGTCCTTGATAAGCCCCAGTCAGAGAATTTGAACTGCTTTAGTACTTCAAAATAGGTATACAACCGCCATCTTTAAAAGATATGATCTGTTTGTGAGGTGTACACAACCATCATATTTAAAAGAGTGGCCTGATTGTATGCTTTTTGCATGACCGTGCGGAATGCCGGTATGCAGGGGATATTCTAGATGCATTTTGTTAAGGTCGATTACCAGGTGTTTGTAGTTCATATGAATGACTTTTATACACATGTTATGTGTATTAGTTTTTATGCACTAGATATGTGTACGATTATTAAAAATCGCGAGGCAACCTACGGGGGAGAAAAAGATACGAACCTACTCTGCTAAGCATTATGAAATATGGTTTCGTACACGAAATAGGTGTACTGTATTTAAATCTTGTGGTCTATTAAAATGATGAATTTTATTGTTTACGATAAACCTATGAACTCACCAACCTTTTGGTTGACACTTGAAAGCATGTTTATTCTCAGGTATGAAAGAAATCTTCCGCTGTGCATTTGCTCATTTTAGAGATATTACTTGGAGTCATTCATGACATATTTCAAAAGACGTTGCATTCGAGTCGTCGAGTTCATCAAGATTATTATTAAGTCAATTATAGTTGGATATATTATAAAATGGTATGCATGCCGTCAACTTTCGATGTAATGAAAGTTTTTCTTTCAAAAACGAGTGCAATGTTTGTAAAATGTATCATATAGAGATCAAGTACCTCGCGATGTAACCAAATGTTGATGATTTTGTCCAGATGGATTAGGACGGGTCTCGACAGTTGGTATCAGAGCGGTGGTCTTAGCGAACCAGGTCTTGCATTAGTGTGTCTAACTGATAGTTGTAAAGATGCATTAGTGGGTCTGGACTTCGACCGTGTCTGCATGTCAAAAGTTTTGCTTATCATTTTGTGTCAAAAATCACCTGCTTATCATCCTTAGGAAATTACCTGCTTATCATTCTTAGTCTAGACACGTTTTACTGCATTGACTGCATGAATAGTGTATAGACAAAATTCATATCTTAGCGTATCTGATAATTCATATCTTAGCGTATCTGTTACTGTAGACTTGCCTGACATATGCCGTAAATTCCTCCGTAATCTACGAAATCTTTAGTAGTATATATATAGATATTCTATGTAGTTAGAATATCATCCGATATCCGAAAATCATTTCATATTGAAAAATTCTTTATTCAATCGTACGAAATGGAACTCGCCACTAGTTCAAGTTCTTCGGAATCCGACAGCTATTCCAACATGGATGTTCACCTAAGCTCCGGAAGCAGCGTCATCAAAATGAATCAACCAATCAGCCATCCCTAATTCATCTGATGGGTTCGTAATCTACTTAATCATTGGAGACAAGAAGAAGCGATCCCTTTCATCCACCATTGTAACGTCCTCCCAATAGGGTCTGGAAGAAACGTTACTAATATCAAATAAACCAACATATTATAATACGAGAACAATACTAAATGAGAAAATTTAACTTTATTGAGTACGCAGCGGAAAATGAAATGTCGTTACAATAATGGAAATAACGATAAAGTAATTGTTCATATGCAGAAGTAATAAATGCGATATCTCTTGATCCTAAGTCCAAGTAGCATCACATAAGTAGTAGATAAGAAAGCTTGAATCAAACAGCACCTGAGACAAAACATGCTAAAGTGTCAACCAAAAAGGTTGAGTGAAGTTCATAGGTTTAACAAAAGTAGTTATCGTTGTTTTTAGACCACAAGATTTAGTTGTAAAGTTGATCTCCCGCAGGATCAAAAAGTAGATCTCGCAGATCCAAAAGTTATGCCAGTGCGTGATATTTAGACTAAACGTTCAAGTTTGCCCCATGACAAGTTGTGTCTGTCCTTGTCGGTTTAAATTTCATTATCAAGTAATACAAAGACTGAGTCAAATGTATCGGGGACGTTACTCCCGATAGGCCTACCCCCAATAAATAAGCATGCCGCAGCACTTAAAAATATCACTGTAGGGACTTAGTCGGACGTAGCCGGGTATAGCATAGTTTTAGCAGTTGGTACTTGTGTCTAAATTGTAAATAGTAAAAGCAGCATGTGTCTCACCCCAAATAAGTTAAATAAGTTTGCTAGCAATAAAGAGTGGGGCTATGAATTCACCTTAGTAAGTAGAGAGAGTTATTCCTCGGAATAGAGAGTTGAACGAGTGAGCAGGAAAGTCAACCTATTGACATTTAAGAGTAGTTAAGTGTTTTGCCCATGTTTAAGTTTAAGTATGTGTTTAAGTATAGTTTGTTTTACTAAGTTTCTATTCCTAGTAAGTTACTATTTTTATAAAGTTTCTATTTTTAGAAAGTTTCTTATTTTACTAAGTTTCTATGACTAGAGAGTTTCTACTTTTATGAGTGTTTCCATTTTAGGATACTTGCCGTATTAGATAAGCTTCCAATCACCCCTTTCCCTTCGAATGGCTAATTTAGATCTAGGGGCTTGAGCCATAGGACCCTTTAAATCGGAAATCCAAACCCTCTGCCTAGAATCTCGTAGAAACCATTCGTCAAGAAAGTTCGAAGATCTATACATCTCTAATACATATCCCAAAATGTTTTTGTGCTACAATATAATTAGTAGGTTATAGGTGCTAGTAATAGTAATAGTGTATACATGTTAAGTACTAGTATAAGTAGTATTAGGGTTTCATTAATTAGGGTTAGTTAATTAAAGTAGTAATTAATAACTAGGGTTTAGTAATTAATGTCCTAGGGTTTCATAAATGTTTAGAGTTTAATTAATTAGGGTTTAAGAATTATAGTTTAGGTGTAATTAGGGTTTAAGGTTTTAATATGTATATGTATATATAATTCGTATATATATGTATATATATATATATAAATATTTTTTTTACATGTATATATGTATATATAAATCTAGGTGTGTTTATGTATATACTTATGAATAACAAGTTTATAATATGAATATGAATTATCAAAGATCAAAGTTTATGTAAATAGTTTAGGGTTTATGTTATACCTTTGAAGATTCAAGATAATTAACAAAGAAAAGATGAACACGATGAAGATGGAAGATCAAAGCCTTGAAAATCTTGAAGAACTCCTTGAAGATTCTTGAAGAACACGAAGAACAAGCTTGAAGATCCGAATACCACAAGAGAGGGAGAGGGAGAGATTGTTTTTGAGAGAGAATTTTGGTGTGATTTGTGAATGAGAAACTAGGTGTTTATATAGTGCAAGTATTAGAGTGTTAGTCAACATAAGGATGTTCTAATTAATGATTTTATTTTGTTTTATAATTTTTAGTCAACAATAGGTGGTACTAGTTTATAATTAGTCAACATAAGGATGTACTAGTTTACACTTTATTTTTAGTCAACATAAGGATGTAAGATTTTTTTAGTCTCATTATTATTACTATTATTATTATTATTATTTTTACATTTACTACATGATAAGTATTATTTTCTTTTTACTAATTCATGACTTGTATATATTTAGCTCCCAATTGTTTTATTATTTATATAAATGTCACTTTTTATTTATTACTTATAGGTTATTAGTTATAATATTACATAAATGCATAAATTTTAATTAGCAGTGAGTGTCGACTAACAGTTTATTATTTTCATCTTTTATTAACTTGTCAATTTTTGTACAAAGTTAATTAATATGTTTTCTAACTCTTAACACTTAACAATTGTTGATTAAAGTTTAATCATTAAGTTTTAATTATATTGTTTGGGCTTTTAATATTGGAAAAATATAGAATGGAAAAAATGAGGGTCGTTATAGTACCTCCCCGTTATTGAAAACTTCGTCCCGAAGTTTTTAGGTAGTTTCCTCGTTTGCATCAGCAGTTGAGAAGAGATGGGGATATTTCCGTTTCATATGGTCTTTGCGTTCCCAGGTATATTCGGGGCCTCTACGCGAATTCCAACGGACTTTAACGATAGGTATATTGCTTTTACGCGTTTGTTTGACCTCTCCTTCCATGATTTCTATAGGTTATTCAACGAAGTGCATTTTATCATTAATGCGAATATCATTCAAAATGATGATGTTATACAAGTCATTTCAGTAAATTGGATACATGAAATGTGTTATGAATAGTACTGAGCTCATTTAAAACCTTGAGCATTTTATGCCACAATATTAGGGCAGACAAACAAAGAGGAGTTCGTGAAAATCACAGTCATGAAATTTGATAGAGATCTTCATTGTTTACAACAAGAATATTTTAATGATGAATATAAGTTGAAAAATAAAGTTTTATCACTATCGAATAATATGGATAAAACGATTCGTTTATAGGAAGAGTATAAATGAAGCTATCATAAAAGAGTGAAATGAGAAAATTAAATGTTCGCCTTAACTTTTGACGTAGTCACGATTGATTTCCGGAATTCAAGGAATTAAAGGAAATCTTCGTAATCTATAAGATTTGATTCTCCGGTATTTACGAAATTTTGAGATTTGTTTGATTAAATGCGGTGATTTGCCTCGATTGATGTGTTTGGAATTTTGCTATAAATTAGCTTCTTTCGTTTCATTATCTTCACCACTTCTATACTTTCTTTCTCAATTCAAACTTCCAAAAGATTAAGAAAATGCTTAATCCAGTTCTGATCCTGGTTATTATATTGACCATCTATGCAGTCATTCTTCTTTTTCTTTTACCGCCAGAGGAATCTGTTTACTTCTACTATGCTCTTGGGGTTATAGTGTTTTTAATTATCCCGTGTCTTTATATTGCTATACGCATTGATATACACGGTTTGTAATTTCGGAGTCGTTATCGGGCTTTATATTTTCCCTTATATGTCGGAGCTTTATGCTTTTGTTTCTTCTTCCCGACTTCAAGTCAAGCGAGTAATGGTCCAGAATTCATAGGTATGAAGTTTCGAATGATCATAATATATAAAGTAGAAAGGAAATGTAATAGCACGATTTGATT
The DNA here is from genome assembly GCF_046630445.1 of Rutidosis leptorrhynchoides. Lineage (NCBI taxonomy): Eukaryota > Viridiplantae > Streptophyta > Magnoliopsida > Asterales > Asteraceae > Rutidosis > Rutidosis leptorrhynchoides. The sequence continues at coordinate 178,740,202 of NC_092340.1, read as the reverse complement.
TGTCATATTACCAGAATATCCGGAAAAGACCGAATCATCAAGAAAAATATGTTCTTGATATATTTAGAGGTTAAATAGAATGTAAGAGTCGTGTAACATGGAAAATGATGATTATAAAATCTATGAATCATCATCTTCCATTAAAAACTTAGCATGACTTACTGTAATATAATCACGTTGGCCTGACGTCATTATATTATACTAACTCATGCTTCAATTCCCAACACTTCTTCAAAGCATTTATAATTTAAACTCGAATTTTACAGAATATAGAAACTAAAACAGTTTCCTTTATAAAGATATCACAAAGAGATACTTAATTGCGGACATGAATCGTTATGAAGATATCTTTCGAAATATAGAGGATATTTATGATGATATTTTGGAATTTCTAAGTTCGAAAGTTGATGAAGAAAAATTTTCCGCAAGCTTTTAACATGACTTCGGAGCAAGATATTCTCTAAAGATTTCACCGGATCCAAAATTACCTGGATTCTTTGAATATAGGGTTTGACCCTTGTGTTTGTCCTTGGTCTCCTCCATGGTTAGCTCAATCCGTTTTTCAGTTCCAAATTTTCTTTTGAGCTTTTCCAACGTACCATTCTTTATTATCAAACTGTTGGCCCTTAAGACCATCTACAATTTTTCTGTTTCCTCTGCATTTAATGCAGCCATATTTGAATCATCGGTTATCAATCCGAAATGGTTTCAAGAAATTTCATTTTTAGATGATTAAACGCTGATTGCGATCGTCAAGATTCAAAGGATGTTTTCAAGAATTTTAAATTTGAAGTGTTTAAGCGTAAGATGCATCCATCAATGGATCTAACGGTTGACGAAGAAATGTTGTGATTTTCAAAAGTAAGGAATGGTAAGTTCGGTGGTTTGATTTGATAATTCATCATAGAATACGAATGAATATAATTCATGAATGTAGTGATCTTTAGGAAGATAACACTTGCTAAAGCTTTACTTAAGTTTCGATATGTCAAAATCAGAGTATGTAACTGAATTTGTATGAAAATGGTTTTTCTTTGGTGAACATATACATATATCATGTGAATGTAAGTAGTATAGTTAACAACTGCTGAATCAGAATGGAAGAATGTACAATGTAACATATTTATATGAGATATGAATATCTCTCGGGTTTTACCTACCCGTTAAAATATTTTTTACAATTAACAGTTTGTACAAAAGAGAAGATATACGTTCATATATGTATTCTTCAGATGTAATCATGGTTTTAATGAGCTAATATAATATTAAACTCATTTGATTTGCTGTTGAAACGAGAATAAATAATCTCCAAAACCTTAGAGATTTCATAATTGTCGTGAAATATTTCGCTAATGAAGTTATGAATTAATACTTCATCGTTCATTGTTATTGATATACTTCGGTATATGATGTTGGTGCTCTTGGAATTCTTGTGAAATTCATAAGGCACTAATGATATTTTCTAGAAAGTTTCGAGTACATCGAAAATTAAAGTATACAATCAATCATATATTTGAGTAATACACTTGGTTTATTACGAAATGGAGTTTATTGTATTGAAGCAATGATTAACGATTGTTAAGTTATTAACAAAAGATGTACATCATAGCATATTGTGATATGAATTAACCATGTAGTACATACTAGTTAAGATTCACACGTAATAGCTTAGTACGAAAAGATTTATTATTGTTCCAATCCATATATATAAAGTATACATATGTAATTCTTCAGGAAGAATGAGTCAATACATCTTAACTCATTATTAATAATATTCCTTGGTATCTATGGGGCGTATGATGTTGATGTTTGAGGTACTGAGTGCGATGTTGAGGCGTGGAATGCGGATGTTGTCGTTGGTGAAGCTGGTGATGTTGGTGGTGATGTTGGTGGTGATGCTGATGGTACTGGTGGTACTGGTTATGCTGCTGGTGCTGCTGCTGGTGTTCGTAGGTTTCGCACCATATTCTCCAGAGCCACTACTCGAGCGCGAAGCTCGTTGACTTCTTCTATTATTCCGGGATGATTGGCGGTTCGGACAAGTGGATGAATAAGATCTAAAATTTTAGATATTATATATTCGTGACTGGATATCCTGGAAATGAGGGTGAAAATAGTGTTCCGAACGGGTTCGCCAGTAAGTGCTTCAGGTTCTTCACCAAGAGGTGAATTCGGTTGGTGGAAGGGATCACCTTCTTCTTGTCTCCATTGATTAAGTTTACTACGAACCCATCCCCAATTCATCCAAAATAGATGATGGCTGATTGGTTGGTTCATTCCGGTTACGCTGCCATTGGAGCTCGAAGAGTTCGAGGAATCCATATTATGTGTTTGGAATTAGGGTTTTTGATATGAGATTAGTGTTGAATACTGGATGATATATTCGTCTCCTCGAATACGTGTATATAGCAAAAAGATTTCCGTAATTTACGGAGGGAATTTAGGAAAAGTGTTAGACAAAATCTATTGGGATAGATACGATAAGATATAATAAGATATGATGTGTCTATACTTTAATAATGGCAGTATGACGTGTCGAGATCATAAAGTGATAAGTATGTAATCTAATAATCTTTTGATTAAAGACTTTCAATTCGTATACTGTGATAACCCAATGACATTTTTCGATTCATAAACCGATGCATAAAGGCATAAGGCATATAGGTACGTGATATAACAGGGAGTTATATACGTTTGTGTGTGAGTAGTAACAATTATAAGAGTTTCAAAATCATGGATAATATTTCATGTAATACATATGTAATACACATAACCATGATAGATGACTTATGAATGTCAAGAATTTCTGAAATCATTGTGTCGCATTTAGATGCGGTGGTGTAATTGGATAGTACTCAGGAAAGTGAGCAGAGTTCTTAGATTAGCTCGTCATTCTAAGATAAGTAAAGTTTATAAAGTATAGTGTAGCATTTAACAGTTAAAGGCAACAATTAAAGGCACTATGGTCAAGAAAAGTTGTAGTCCTACATTAGGAAAGAGACTTTGATTAGAATCTTTAAGTCAAGTTTGGTAAAGCATGATTGTTAAGATTATAAGGCAATCCTAAGTGCTTTAAGTGTAAGGCAGGAAAGGTTATAGTTTCCTAGATTGCTAAGGCACCCTAGCTAGCAAGTAAGGCACACATAAAATTGCAATCCTGGTTCTCTATAACAGCCTGGTTATGCTCTGATACCAATCTGTAACGTCCTCCCAATAGGGTCTGGAAGAAACGTTACTAATATCAAATAAACCAACATATTATAATACGAGAACAATACTAAATGAGAAAATTTAACTTTATTGAGTACGCAGCGGAAAATGAAATGTCGTTACAATAATGGAAATAACGATAAAGTAATTGTTCATATGCAGAAGTAATAAATGCGATATCTCTTGATCCTAAGTCCAAGTAGCATCACATAAGTAGTAGATAAGAAAGCTTGAATCAAACAGCACCTGAGACAAAACATGCTAAAGTGTCAACCAAAAAGGTTGAGTGAAGTTCATAGGTTTAACAAAAGTAGTTATCGTTGTTTTTAGACCACAAGATTTAGTTGTAAAGTTGATCTCCCGCAGGATCAAAAAGTAGATCTCGCAGATCCAAAAGTTATGCCAGTGCGTGATATTTAGACTAAACGTTCAAGTTTGCCCCATGACAAGTTGTGTCTGTCCTTGTCGGTTTAAATTTCATTATCAAGTAATACAAAGACTGAGTCAAATGTATCGGGGACGTTACTCCCGATAGGCCTACCCCCAATAAATAAGCATGCCGCAGCACTTAAAAATATCACTGTAGGGACTTAGTCGGACGTAGCCGGGTATAGCATAGTTTTAGCAGTTGGTACTTGTGTCTAAATTGTAAATAGTAAAAGCAGCATGTGTCTCACCCCAAATAAGTTAAATAAGTTTGCTAGCAATAAAGAGTGGGGCTATGAATTCACCTTAGTAAGTAGAGAGAGTTATTCCTCGGAATAGAGAGTTGAACGAGTGAGCAGGAAAGTCAACCTATTGACATTTAAGAGTAGTTAAGTGTTTTGCCCATGTTTAAGTTTAAGTATGTGTTTAAGTATAGTTTGTTTTACTAAGTTTCTATTCCTAGTAAGTTACTATTTTTATAAAGTTTCTATTTTTAGAAAGTTTCTTATTTTACTAAGTTTCTATGACTAGAGAGTTTCTACTTTTATGAGTGTTTCCATTTTAGGATACTTGCCGTATTAGATAAGCTTCCAATCACCCCTTTCCCTTCGAATGGCTAATTTAGATCTAGGGGCTTGAGCCATAGGACCCTTTAAATCGGAAATCCAAACCCTCTGCCTAGAATCTCGTAGAAACCATTCGTCAAGAAAGTTCGAAGATCTATACATCTCTAATACATATCCCAAAATGTTTTTGTGCTACAATATAATTAGTAGGTTATAGGTGCTAGTAATAGTAATAGTGTATACATGTTAAGTACTAGTATAAGTAGTATTAGGGTTTCATTAATTAGGGTTAGTTAATTAAAGTAGTAATTAATAACTAGGGTTTAGTAATTAATGTCCTAGGGTTTCATAAATGTTTAGAGTTTAATTAATTAGGGTTTAAGAATTATAGTTTAGGTGTAATTAGGGTTTAAGGTTTTAATATGTATATGTATATATAATTCGTATATATATGTATATATATATATATAAATATTTTTTTTACATGTATATATGTATATATAAATCTAGGTGTGTTTATGTATATACTTATGAATAACAAGTTTATAATATGAATATGAATTATCAAAGATCAAAGTTTATGTAAATAGTTTAGGGTTTATGTTATACCTTTGAAGATTCAAGATAATTAACAAAGAAAAGATGAACACGATGAAGATGGAAGATCAAAGCCTTGAAAATCTTGAAGAACTCCTTGAAGATTCTTGAAGAACACGAAGAACAAGCTTGAAGATCCGAATACCACAAGAGAGGGAGAGGGAGAGATTGTTTTTGAGAGAGAATTTTGGTGTGATTTGTGAATGAGAAACTAGGTGTTTATATAGTGCAAGTATTAGAGTGTTAGTCAACATAAGGATGTTCTAATTAATGATTTTATTTTGTTTTATAATTTTTAGTCAACAATAGGTGGTACTAGTTTATAATTAGTCAACATAAGGATGTACTAGTTTACACTTTATTTTTAGTCAACATAAGGATGTAAGATTTTTTTAGTCTCATTATTATTACTATTATTATTATTATTATTTTTACATTTACTACATGATAAGTATTATTTTCTTTTTACTAATTCATGACTTGTATATATTTAGCTCCCAATTGTTTTATTATTTATATAAATGTCACTTTTTATTTATTACTTATAGGTTATTAGTTATAATATTACATAAATGCATAAATTTTAATTAGCAGTGAGTGTCGACTAACAGTTTATTATTTTCATCTTTTATTAACTTGTCAATTTTTGTACAAAGTTAATTAATATGTTTTCTAACTCTTAACACTTAACAATTGTTGATTAAAGTTTAATCATTAAGTTTTAATTATATTGTTTGGGCTTTTAATATTGGAAAAATATAGAATGGAAAAAATGAGGGTCGTTATAACCATATTGTCCTCTGGGCGAAGAACCTGAAGCATTCACCGAAGAACCAATCCGAAACACCATTTTCACTCTCATTTCCCGAATATCTCGCCACGATTATATTCTATCTAAAATTCTAAACCTTATTCATCCGCTCGTTCCAACCGACAATCATCCCGGAATAATAGAAGAAGTCAACGAATTTCGCGCTCGGGTAGTGACTTTGGAGAATATGATGCAAAATTTACCAGCTTCAGCAACATCACCAGCACCAACATCAATACCAGTACCACCAACAACCCAAGTTCAACATCACACACCTCAACATCTCATTATGTACCTCGAGCATAATCATCAATCTGCGAATCGTTCTACATCATTTATCTTCGTTCGACATGGCGATTATGTAATCTCTAATGTTTTAGAGATTATATATTCTTGTTCGAACGGTAAATCAAATGAGTTTAATATCATATTGACTCATTAAATCCATGATTACATATGAAGAAAATATATATGTATATATATATTTTCATAAACATTGTAATTAAAAAAAAAATTTCTTTTGAACAAACTGTTAATGGTGAAAATATTTTAACGGGTAGGTAATACCCGAGGAATATTTAGATTTCACATTAATAAGTTACACTGTACATTCTTCGAATCCGATTCAACAGTCATTTACTATCCTACTTACATCCACAAGATATACGAATCCGTTCACCATAAAATAACTATTTTTATTCAATTTCATATTTGGATTTTGACTTACCAGAATCCAACAAGTGGCATAATGAAGAAAACATTGGACAAAAATAAAAATTTGTTAGAAACAAACAAATTAACCATGAGAAATTTTGTTAAGAATCCACGCTAACAAAATTCTAGCTAACTGTTCCTAGCTAATTGTTAGATCCTTATTACATTTTAATTATCGCAATTTATTTTATCGCAATTTAATTCTCGTAATTTTATTTATTATCATTTAATTTCTGTTATTTATTTTACGCACTTTAAATATCAGGACACGTATACAAGGTTTTGACATATCATATTGACGCATCTATATATATTATTTGGAATAACCTTAGACACTCTATATGCAGTAATGCTAGAGTTAGCTATACAGGGTTGAGGTTGATTCTATAATAATATATATACTTTGAGTTGTGATCGAGTCTGAGACATGTATACAATGGGTCACGAATACGTATTAATTAATTCGAATATTATATATTAAACTATATATGAATTATTGAATTACTAACTATGGACTACCAACTGTGGACTACCAACATTGGACAAATAAAATGAATTAAAATATTGATTATAACATATGAAACTAAACATCTCTTCAAGTTTGCCACTTGATTTCATCTTAAACCTCATTTGTATCTTGACAATTACAATCTGCGTTCAAACCTTTCATGGTTCTTGAAAACACCTCAATCGAGAGGATGAATCAACCGCACTTCATCTACGGAAGAAAAGATTGATGCATATAGTTATACACCTGAAAACACCCGGAACCTGAGTAAACGTTTAACACGTATCTGTGCTAGCTCCTTTTGCATTGCTATTACCGAAAATAACAATTTAATTCCTTTTCAAATTAGCCAATTTTTTCACAGCTCCAACATGTCAACTTCGACTTTCATTCGGATTAGCCTTATTATAACCTTGATATATAAGTTGCCTTTCGTCATCGTTACCGGGGAATTGTTTATATTCCATCACATTAGCAGTAAACTTACCAACAACTTCATTACTCATTGGCTTAAGCCTCTCCGAAGAACCATTATATTTGTTCGTTAAAACCTATTCATATAATCATCTGCATCTTGTAACAAAAATTGCCATATCAATTACCAGAAATCAGCAATCAGTATTTTGAATCTCACCGCATTTCTATATCAACAATTATATGTACACATATAACATTTATCTCTTAGAATTTTAATCTTCAATTCTGAAATTCTGAAAAGCACCCAGTCTACGAATCAATACACTGATACTTGAAAAAGCTGAATGAAGCAGCAGAAACTATAGACGACTTTAACAGCCAAAAGTTGATGATAAAGAATGAAGTGTTGGAAACACACAATGGAAAATTTGTACTGAAAAACGGATTGAGCAAACCATGAAGGAGGCTGTGAATAAATCACACAGACTAAATCTGTCTTCAAAGAATCCAAATAATTCAGTGTCTGCTGAAGTCATTAACGAATACCTTACTCCTGACTCTAAATCTTTACAGACAAATCTTCTTCATTATCCTTCGATAGTAGAAATTCTAAGATATTATCGTATCTTTCATTATAAATATCCTCGATATTTCTGAAGATATTTTCATAATTATTCTTATCTGAAATCATTTACCTCTTCACGCTCTCTGTGTTACATCATAAAAGAAACTATTTTAGTTTCTAAATTCTGAAACCTTCGAGTTTAAAATATGAATGTTTTTGAAGTAGTGTTGGGAACTGAAGCATGAGTTAGTATAATATAATGACACTTGATCAACGTGATTATATTACAGTAAGTCCTACCGAGTTTCTAATGTAACTTGATGATTCACTATTCATAATGTCATCATGTGCCATATTACACGACTCTTATATTCTATCTGATCTCTAAACATATCAGGAACATATTATCTTAATAGTTCTATCTTTCTCTTAAATTCTGGTAATTCAACCAATCAAGATCGAGCTATTACAATCTCTCTCTTAGAACATCAGTCATGTTCATTCGAAACTTCATACCTATGAATTCTGGACCATTATTCGCTTGACTTAAAGTCGGGAAGAGAAAACAAAAGTATGAAACTCCAAAATATAAAGGAAACGAAGGGAATAGAATTATAGTGAAATATCAGACAAAGTAATCGAGACAGATTATCGCATTTAATCAAAGAGAATCCTAATTTCCTTGATTATCGAAGAATCAAAATCTTATTTAAATTTTGAGGATCTTTTTTCTTTAAATCCCTTGAATTTCGGAAATCAACCGTGACTACATCACCGGTTAAGACGAACCTGCATTTACTCATTTCACTCTTTTGTGATAACTTCACTCGAACGCTTCACATAAACAAATTGTGTTATCCATATTACTTGATGATGATAAAACTCTAATTTTCAGCTCGTATGCGTCATGAAAACATACTTATTGTCAGCCATGACCATTCCAATCAAATTTCGGGACGAAATTTCTTTAACGGGTAGTTACTGTGACGACCCGGAAATTTCCGACCAAATTTAAACTAATTTCATATGATCTCGACATGATAAGCAAAGTCTGTAATGATGAGTCTCAAACTTTTGAACTATTTTAATATATTCATTTACCATGTGACTATTTTTGACGATTCACGAACCTTTAAATTATAAACAGAAATTCATATATAAATAATTGTATATGTAAATAAAAATATATATAATAAATTAAATATATTAATAAACTATTATAAGATTTAATTATTATGAAAGATAACTTAACTAAAACTTGTTATCTTAAATATATAGTGTATAAATGATTTTGAACATAACTTATCAACGTATAAATTATACTATGAGTTTAATTGTTTAATATATATAATTAATATGATTATCTACTTAATATTTAAAACATAATTGTATATATATACATATGTGGGTATGACTTCTATACATAATTGTTAATTGTATGTATAAATAGTAAATACCCAAAATATGTTATTATATATAATTAATTAATAATGTGTAATATTAATAAATTAAATTTAATTACAAGTTTAAAATATAGTTGTTATACTTATTTTCATTATTATTATTAAAATTAATATTAATATTAATATCAGTAGTAGTAATATTATTATTTTCAATATATAATATATAAATATGAAATTTGATATATATACATAAATAATATTATTACTAATATTATTATCAATGCTAATATAATTAGTATTATTATTATTATTATAATTATCATTAATAATATTTTATCATCAAGTTCATCGAAATTATTATTTTTATTTTTATTACTTTCATCATCATTATTATTATTATTATTATTATTATTATTATTATTATTATTATTATTATTATTATTATTATTATTATTATTATTTGTATTTAGATTATTATTAATATAATTATAATTATTAATTACTAATAATAATTATATAAATATAAATCAAATCGTATGATTTTGGATTCAAATCTGTTCCCATCTCAATCGACTTTCTCTAAATTTTGTTTCTGTCTGATTTTGTTAGCTTTCAAAATCAATTAAAGTGTACGAATTCGTTTTATGTCATTGTCTAATTCTATTTTTATTTTTATTTTTTTCTGCTCGATGGAACCTGTCGATTTAATTTTTACTATAAAACAATCGAAAACTCAATATTATGAGAGGAATTCGGTTGTTTTCTCAGTACCGTTATCAAATAAAATCACTCTAACAATTGTCTAACTGATTTTAAAACAGAAATTTCAAAAAAAAAAAAAATAAACAAAGTTCCCTGTTCTTGAACGATTTGATCAAAACCTCGAAATTGAATTGATTTTAAAAATCTAAAGATGCAGAAGGAATCTCATTCAGGTCGTGAATCTTTCTGTACATTTTTAGATTTTAAATTGATGAATCAAAGACGAATTGTGAAGTCAAAGTGTAAATTTTAAAAAAGTCAAAGTTTATGTTCTTGAGAAATTCATAATCGTTTTAAGGTTTTTGGGAAAATTGATGATTGCTAAAGTTTCTAAGAAGGATTTAGAACCTTTTTCACGTTATAATCTTTGTAAGAAACAGTTCAGAAATCGAAATTGATGTTGAATCAAAATCGTGTTCTTCGTATCTACTGCTACTGTATATTGTTTTTATTTATTTTTCTATTCTGTTAATCAAATTATACCACTGTCGACTAATTTCTGTTCCGTTTGAAATCCTAAAACCAAAAACATTTGATTTAATGGTTTGTGTAATATATCACTGGTCGAACTTATGATATTGAAGAAGAAGAATTAGGTTAGAAGGAGATATAGTTTAGATAAAAATAAAACGGGTATTAAATCAGAAAGACGGGCCAGATCAGATGGTTAAGGGAGGTGACGGGGTAGCGAGTGGTCTCAAGTTCGAGCCCGTACAGGGGCATTCTTATTTTTAGCTGTTTTCTTAAAGGTAGCAATTTAATTATTTTTATTATTATCATTTATTATTATTATTATTGTCATTATTATTTTTATTAGTAATATTTTTCAATGTTATTATTATCATTATTCTAATTATTATTATTATTAACCTAGTTATTATTATTAGTATAACTATTATACCTATAAATATAATAAGTATTATTATTATTATTATTATTATTATTATTACTATTATTATTATTATTATTATTATTATTATTATTATTACTATTATTATTATTATTATTATTATTATTATTATTATTATTATTATTATTATTATTATTATTATTATTATTATTATTATTATGATTAAGATTGTTGTTATTATTAATATATAATCATCTATATTGTTATTATTATTGTATCCTTAGAAATATCATTGAAAGTATTATTATTAACATTAATATTATTATTATCATTATCATTATTAAATTATTATAATTAGTATTAGTATAATTATGAACATGTTAATAATATAAACATATTCTTATTAAGAAGTTAATAAAAGATGAAATGGTAAAGAGCATGGAAAAAGATCATAATTATATTAATACATGTACGATTATGATTATGATTAGGAATTAGAATTCTAGAAATTATAATTACAAGTTTAGGAATTTAAAATGAAGATTATTATTACTAATAATATTATTATAAGAATTATCGTTATCATTATCATTTCATTATTACTAGTATCATTATATTCAAAATTATCATTTTTTTTTTCAAAACTATCATCCTTATTTTATTATTATTATTAAGATTATCAAAATTTTTAATTATTATTATTACTCTCATTATTATTATTATTATGTATTATTTTATGTATACTATTATTATTATTACTAATATTATTATTATTATTATGATTATGATTATTATTATTACAAAATAAAACAACATGTTATTCATTATCTTTAATATTATCATTCTATCAAATAAATACTTATATGAAACATACATATATAAATATATAACAATTGAAATAATATATATTATTAATATCAATACACAACTTGTTCGATTACGGTTATACGTTTTAATATATATATACAAATGATATAGGTTCGTGAATCCAAGACCAATCCTGCATTGTTTAGTTTCGTTGTATGAATAATAGGATAGTGAGTTTCATTTGCTCCCTTTTTAAATGCTTTTGCAATATATATTTTTGGGACTGAGAATACATGCGATGCTTTTATAAATGTTTCACGAAATAGACACAAGTAATCGAAACTATATTCTATGGTTGAATTGTTATACCGAATATCGCCCTTGTTGAACTTGGTAGCCTAAGAATTGATGTTTATTATAATTGCCATCAATTGACGCGAATCCTAAAGATAGATCTATGGGCCTTGACAAGCCCCAGTCAGAGAATTTGAACTGCTTTAGTACTTCGAAATAGGTATACAACCGCCAGCTTTAAAAGATATGATCTGTTTGTGAGGTGTACACAACCATCATATTTAAAAGAGTGGCCTGATTGTATGCTTTTTGCATGACCGTACGGAATGCCGGTATGCGGGGGATATTCTAGATGCATTTTGTTAAGGTCGATTACCAGGTGTTTGTAGTTCATATGAATGAATTTTATACACAGGTTATGTGTATTAGTTTTTGTGCACGAGATATGTGTACGATTATTAAAAATCGTGAGGCAACCTACGGGGGAGAAAAGGATACGAACCTACTCTGCTAAGCATTATGAAATATGGTTTTGTACACGAGATAGATGTACTGTATTTAAATCTCGTGGTCTATTAAAATGATGAATTTTATTGTTTACGATAAACCTATGAACTCACCAACCTTTTGGTTGACACTTGAAAGCATGTTTATTCTCAGGTATGAAAGAAATCTTCCGCTGTGCATTTGCTCATTTTAAAGATATTACTTGGAGTCATTCATGACATATTTCAAAAGACGTTGCATTCGATTCGTCGAGTTCATCAAGATTATTATTAAGTCAATTATAGTTGGATATATTATGAATTGGTATGTATACTTTCGATGTAATGAAAGTTTGTCTTTTAAAAACGAAGGCAATGTTTGTAAAATGTATCATATAGAGGTCAAGTACCTCGCGATGTAACCAAATGTTGATGACTTCGTCCAGATGGATTAGGATGGGTCTCGACAAGAATTGCATAAAAAGCTTTTGTAATGCTCCCGATATGTTTAAACGAAGATTCATACGTTAAAGTGTACCGAAACTGTTTTAATGCTAGAAATAATTACCTAGAGTGAACTAGAAATTGATTGAGGCTTTGATCTTCTGTATTATGTTATTTCGTATGTTCTTTGACATATTTCGTTTACATGTTAACATCTGAAGACGTTAATTGCCATGAGTTATAAGCTTGATAATTTGACATGTCTAGTTGCTGTCCAAAACTGATAAATCAGTAAAGATCGGTTAGTCTGTACAAATTAGCTAAAAAAAAATTGCTCGATATTTTATATGTGTTGGTTTATCTTGTCCTTGAACCATGGCCACTGGTCTTGTATCAATTTCATGTCCCTAGCTCCGGTTATAGCCAAAACAAAATCAGTACGCGGTCAGAAACTGACTTGGCAAACCATAAATGTATCCCTTCTGATTCCTGACTTTTAATTATTGTATGAGACCCTGGTTGGACTTTTTGGAATTGATTTTGTGTATACTTATGATCTGTAGTTTGTCATGTTTGCATGAATTTTGTACTATGAAATAATATGCTAAGTTTGCTACATGTACATGAACTTTGTGCACGACGATAAACTGAAATTGTGAAATTGACCATGTATGACCTAAAATGTGTTGTTTGACTTAGGTTTTACATGTTGACCAACATTTGACATGAACCTACTGATGTTCACCTTAGTTTACTACTTTGACCAAGTTTGACTTTTGGTTTGACTTTGGTTGACTTTGTTTGACTTGCATGATCTAGTTGACTATATGTTGACTTTTACTTTGAAACCCGTCGAGTCGAGCAATAAGACAACTCATACTATGAAACTACATTTTTTAAGACATATTTATTGGCCAACCTAAATACGTATACTTAGGTTGCATTACTCGGCTATAATCCATACAAGTTTTTGTCTGTCATCCGAGCTTTATTCAAAGGTGAGTCTACAGTCCCGCTTTTTACACGTTTTTAGGGATGAGAATACACGCTATTATACTTACATTATCAAATGATTTTGTATTGACACGAGTACTATATATGCATATTGAGTTTGTTCACAAAGCTTCTAGCTTGAATACTTTTAATACGATCGGTGTAAGCACAATTTAGATGGACGGATTCGTAAGGTTGACAACCTTACCCTACAATATTAATTGTGGTGCATTTACTTTGAACATTAGATACACTTGAACGAGTGTATAACATTTTATGAGGTAAAGGCGGGTATAGTGGTTTCTATACTCGGGTCATTGCTAGTATTCAGGTGTTCATAGATTATGCAAACGTTTCGTAACTTGGAGTTGTACTTGTAAAATCTCGTGGTCAAGGAAACTAAACTATTTTTCTGATAACTGTTTTCAGATACTGTTACAACATTTAAACCTGTAGATTCACCAACATTATTTGTTGACCTATTTTTGTGTGTTTTATTCTCAGGTCCTTAAGAGGTAGGCTTTCGCTGTGTTTGCTGCATGTCTGGCCATGGAGTCAGCATACTATTTAAAGGACGTTATTTACTTTCGCATTTAAAACTTTTATAACTATTTAAATACCGTTGGCTTGTGGTTACGATCACAACAATGTTTCTATTTTTGTGATTATTTACTTATGTTTTGAAGTCAACTTTTAATAAAATTAAATGCAATTGCTTTAAACGTCTCATATAGAGGGCGTAACTGTTAACTGTGGGACCTTGATTAACACACCGTCAAATGGAAATTTGGCTGGGTGTTATAGATGGTATCAGAGCTAACGGTTCGTAGGGAAACTAGGACTTGCATTAGTGTGTCTGATTTGGTCATTAGGACACTTTAGTGAGTCTAGACTATGACCGGGACTTAGTCATTACATGAGTACTTTATGACTAGCGTTATTTGTTTGACTAACCTGCTTTATATGTGTTCTTGTCTTGTGAGTTAGATGTCACAGAATTCCGAAAATAGTAGCAACAACTCAAGTGTGGCTGAGGTGAATGCACCTGCTCCTGATCCTGCTCCAGCACCAGCACCTGCTCCACACCAGATGCCTAACTATCCCGTTAATCTTTATGAGTTGGACCTAATTCATACTAATCGAAACATGAATGAGTTGATCGTGTTAATGTTTTGAGTGATGTTGCGAGGACATACCCCCATCCTGATGATCTCGACAGGTTGGACTCAAGGGTTACATCCCTAGACACTTATATGTACGAGACCGAAGCAAGGTTCTTCGACATGGAGCGATTGATAGCAGCCTTGACTGCCAGGGTTGTTGCATTGGAGGCAGAACATGATAGGCCAAGGAATGATGGTCCTGCCTCCCGTACTCGACAGAAGAGGAAGTGAAGGGTCATCCGACCATGAGCTGTCTTTTCTTTTTCATCCACCATCCTTTCTTTATTTGATTATATAAGACTTACCGGGTGTTTTAAACCGGGCTACTAGTACGTTATGTTTATCGTTTGGATTATTACTTTTGGAATTTGGTTTATTACTCTTTGGATTTTATTATAATAATGGTGGATTATGTTATGAATAATTATTATCTTTTATTGAATGCGGTAATATTCTGTATTTTTTTTTTTTTGAAAGGCAAGTCCCCCAAAGTGTAGCAGGTGGTAATATTCTGTATTTAGTAACATTGTATGATTATACTACTTGTGTTTTGTGATACTACCATGATTATCATTATTGTTACTACTTAGTACTACTACCATTGCTATTACTACATAACACTAGTACCACCACTATTACCACTAGTGTCACTACTACAACTACTATCGCTAATGACACTACTAACACTACTATCACTACATGTACTACTTACACTACTTCTCACTACTTACGAATCTCTTCGTACTATTATTATTTACTAGTCTTCAACACTCATTGCTAGTATTTTTTTTATATATAGCGTTGTTTTGATACTGATCTAGTGTGTTTTCCTGTGTTGAAGATGCCTTCAAAGGAATCAACTACTGCTCAGATCAGGAGAATGGTCGCTGAAGGAATTGCGGCCGAAAGAGCTGAACTACCGAGAGAACTCAATAACGCCCGCAACAGTAACGATCGTGGTGGTTCAAGCAACACCAATGGGAATGGCACTCAAGGCAGTAATGGATGTTCTTACAAGACATTCACTAGTTGCAACCCGCATCCTTTAAACATCTCATATAGAGGGCGTAACTGTTAACTATGGGACCTTGATTAACACGCCGTCAGATGGAAATTTGGCTGGGTGTTATAACATAAGTCTCGCGATTGTCCGTCGGGTAGAGTCACATGTTTTAAGTGTCGGGAGGAGGGATACCGAAAGTCGGAGTGTCCCGAGTTGATTACTGACGGAGCGCGGAGGTCTAACGACGCTTGATACATGTACTAATCGATTTTGGTACCTATTTCTGTGTGTGTGTGACTTTTTGGGTGATAAGTGGGTTTATCCATGTGATTTAGTGACTAGCTAGGTAGAGTTAGTCCATTGAGGTTTGACTAACCAAGTCGGGTTAATCAATTATTATTAGGGGTTTAACCGAGTCGGGTTGACCAAGTATATTTGACTTTACCGAGTCGGGTTAATCAATAAGTGTTAGGGTTTGAACCGAGGCGGTTTGACCAAATGTGTTTACCTTAACCGAGGTGGTTTAATCAATAAGTGATAGGGTTGATCGAGGCGAGTTGGCCGAGTGTGTTTGACTTGACCGAGTCGGGTAAATCATTGGATGACAGGTGTTGGCCGAGGTAGGTTGATCGGGCGTGTTTGACTAACCAAGTCGGGTTAATCAATTAGAGTTGGGAGCTTAACCGAGTCGGGTGTAACCGTGAGATGACTAGACGGTTACTTGTATTGCCCTTCTCTAAGTGTTCGCGTAGATGTGGTATGCCGTTCGAGAGGCACTTACATTAACCACGTATGTGTGAAGAGTAGGGTCGCGGGAGTTGACCGTGTGTGTTGAAAACCGTGCTAACAATTGCGACGGTGTGCGGGTGAGTGTAATTCTTGGTGTTTCCAAGCGTCTCATTAGTGATGAGTTAAAAGGTAAGTAAGCTAGCTATGCGGCCTAGGGGGATAGTGACTAGTGGGTGTCACTAGAATATTGCAGGCGTTGAGCCGTAAGGTTCGTTAGATTTGAGTGACTTCGAGTAGTCAGGTGACGTGTAAGGCCGAGGATAGACCCCGTGAGGGTCGAGTTCTTGAGACTCAGTGGTAATAATGGGAGTTGCGTAACACTGCACCAGGTGCCTTCGTATACCTGCTAGTGAAATGCTTCACTCCAATGGAGTGGTTACCTTGTACTTGGGTATTGGTGAGAAACTCGAAGGTACAACTGTAGTTTATCGCGGTGTTTAGCGGGCGTTAATGATTCGACTGAATTAGAATGTCGAGGTTCGAGTACCTTGTAGCAAATCCGTAGATAATTGGTGCGTATGACTAACGTTGAGGTCGGTCATGTGTATTGTGGAATGTTGAAATTTCACGGGATGTTGTCATTTTGGCGGAGATAGTATGGGTTTAGAACCCTAAGTGGGGGTGTATGTACCCGGAGGTTACGGTGTTGCCTCGGTTTGGTAGGCATGTTAGAGAAAAGTTTACCGAAGTCGTCCCGTTTAGCGAGCAAACTAGAGACGTAGGGTGTTGATTTTGACTATCTCCTGAGTAGATACGTGGTTGTTGAGCGAGTTCTCTAGAGTATTGAGAACTTGTACGTACGGGAAGCGATAAGATCGAAGGTTGTGTGTCGGTTAGAACTACCGAAGAGCTTGCGGGAAATTCCATCACCGCCGTCGTGCGGATAACCCAGTTGGATTTTTCGATTGGCGGTAGAACTCTGAGTCGTGAGTTGGAGTGCGCCAAGGGAACATGGAGGATTGTTTCCCGGATGGAGCGTTGGGTGGTGAGAAAGTAAGATCGGTAGGATACAATGGCGGTATTGTAACAACCCGAAAAATTCCGACTAAATTTAAACCTAATCTTTATATGATTTCGACACGTTAAGCAAAAACCTTTCATCCTGAATGTCAAAATTTTTAAACTAATTTCATGAATTCAATTACCTTTGACTATTGACCAACGATTCACGAACAATTGTGTAAATAAATATGTATGTATATATATATATATATATATATATATATATATATATATAATGTATACATATTACATATTCAATATTTTATATATATATATATATATATATATATACATATTTATTTATATATATATATATATATATATATATATATATATAATGTATACATATTACATATTCAATATATATAATATGTAATAATAATTAAAAGTTAAATTATAGTAAATATACTAATATTACTTTCATCATTAAAAATAAATATTAACATTAACATAAGTATTCTTAATGTTATTATTGATATGAAAATTATTATTATTATCATTTATCATTTATTATTATTATGATTAATATGATTATTTATATCCTTAACATAATTTATATTATTATTATTATTATTATTAGTATTATTATTACTAATATTATTATTAAGTATCATATTATTCTCATTATTAATTATATTTATTATTATTATTATTCTCATTATTATTAATTAGTATTATTATTATTAAATTATTAATTATAAAAAAATAATGAAAATGATCGAAACCTAAATTAGGTATTCAGCTTTTTAAATTTTTTTTTTATTTTCTTCTGCTTTCTGATCATGAACTGAGTCGACACCCATTTTTTTTATTTAAATCAATCAGCTTTTATTTTTTTTATATTTCTTTCTGTTTTTCTGCTTGCTCACGATATACTTTAGTCGACCACAATCTCCACTAAAAAAACCACTTTGATCAATTTTTTGTTACAGCATCAATCACTCAATTACCCTATATAATCAAATCCTCGGCTGCAATTCGAATCAAACCAAAATTTTAAACAAAAAGCTCGTTAACCTCTGTTATTGGTTTATTTTTCAAAAACCCCAAAATCGAATCCAATTTTAAAATGTAATAATGCAGTGTTGTTAGGAATCGTTCACTCAAGCTATCTGCAAAATATCACCTCTCAATTCTTCAAAACATAATTCGAATTCTTGAGTCAAAATTTTTGAATTTAAAAGTCAACAAATTGTTCTTCATAAAATTCGAGTTCTTGTCACTGTTTATGTTAAAATTAAGGATTTAGAAAGTTTATACGAAGTATTTAGAACATATTTCATGTTGTGATCATAGTCTATAACATCCTCAAAATCAAAATCACGAATTTTTTTTCTTTAAAACACGACAGCTGCAGCTACTGCTATACCATTTTTTTTATTTTTTATTTTTTTGTTTTAATTAATTTAAATACCACTAATTATTTCTGTATCGTTTTAAAATCCTAAAACCAATTATGTATTTGAGTTTTGATAAATGGATTAATTATAATCGACTTTTGAAATTGAGAAGAAGAAGAAGAATAGAAAGACATATAGATATAAGATAAATCGTGGTAATATAAAATAGAAAAACAAACTTGGAAGCACGGTTAAGGGTGTTAGCGGGGTAGCGAGTGGTCACGGGTTCGAGCCCGGTCTGGTGCAAATTTTTTTAGAAAATGCTTTTAAGAGGTATACACTTTTATTATTATTATTATTATTATTATTATAATTATTATTATAATTATTATTATTATTATTATTATTATTATTATTATTATTATTATTATTATTGTTATTATTGTTATTATTGTTATTTATTGTTATTTATTATTATTATTATTGTTATTCTAATTATTATTACTATTATTAGAATAATCATTATTATTAAGAGTATTATTATTAAAATTTTAGAATTATAATAGTTATCAATATAAGTATTATTAGTATTACACCTATACTAATATTATTATTATTATCTTTACTAACTAGTATCATTATTATTATTATTATTATTATTATTATTATTATTATTGTTATTATTATTATTATTATTATTATTATTATTATTATTATTATTATTAAGTATCATTATTATTATTATTAGAATTATCATTTTTACAAACACTATCATATTTGTTATTAATATTATTACTAGTATTATTATTATTAATTATCATTATTTTTAAAATATTAGTATTATCATTACTATTATTATTACCACTATTAGCAAAATATTAATTATCATTATCGTTATCATTACTAACAAAGTAACTAATAATATTATCAAAATTATTATTTTCAACATAATTATTAAATCTAATTAATAGTATTATCATCACTATTTTTAGTATCGTCATTATTACATTACCATTATCATTATGAATATTATTATTATTATTACAAAATAATACAACTCTTTATTCATCATCATTACTAATATTATTTTATCAAATAAATATTATGTAAAGAATATATATATAAGTATATATATATATAGAAATATAAAACAATTGAAATAATATATAAACTTATTCGATTACGAGTATATGTGTTAATATATATATATATACTAGATATAGGTTCGTGAATCCGAGGTCAACTCTGTACTTGTTCAGTACCATCCTATGCATATTTACTACAAACTATCGTATCGTATCGTGAGTTCATCTGCTCTCTTTTTATATATTTTTGGGCTGAGAATAAATGCAATATTTTTATAACGGATAGACACAAGTGCAAACTATTATGCGATCAACATGAGTACTTTTATTGTGTTGATATGTAACATGTTATTGTGTTCATATGAAACATGCAAAACCCTGCTTTGTAATATCATTAATTGCTAGATAATGAAAAAGCAAACGGAATTATTATAAATAGCGCTATTGGGAGTAACGTCCCGCACTGTTGACCTCAGGTCAATTGGTGGTATAATAATGATCTCGACAATTACATATGTATTGTCTCGGGGTAAAATCATTTAGTTTTGATATTATACACTCATGGCATACTTTTGATATACATGATATATCATCTTTTATTAAATCTTGTGATCTATTACTGAAATCATTATTTATGACAAACCTATGAACTCACTCAACCTCGTGTTGACTTTTTAAGCATGTTTATTCTCAGGTACTTAAATATTGTTTCTGCTGTATATCTGCTGCTTTGATGATGATTGCTTGTTATGCTTGGAGTCTTCATTACATATCATATCAATTAAAGACATTTAATGCTCTAAATACAATGTAATCTATTTATCTTCCGCTGTAAAACTCAATAAAATGTCTCATATAGAGTCGTTCTCGTTTATACAACTGTGATTTAATATAATTAGTCACAAATACCCCAGGCCCTATTTGGGGGTGTGACAGATTGGTATCAGAGCAGGGCTGTTATAGAGAACCAGGATTGTATTTTATGTGTGCCTTATGTGTTAGCTAGGGTGCCTTAGCGATCTTTAGGACTATAGCCTTTCATGCCTTAGTTTTAATTGCCTATCTCTTGTTATCTTGCTATCTGTTATCTATACTTTTACCTCTTGCCTTACGTCTTCCTTAGAACGCTTGTAACCATCCTTCTCTCATTCTTTTAGGATGAATAGCATAAACCCTATCATCATTATAGACACCGAGGGCTATCACTCATGATTATTGAAATTCTTGACATTCCTATGTCATCTATCATGGTTTTGTGTATTACATATGTATTACATGAAATGTTATCCATGAATCTTGAAATCTCTACTATTCATATTCATTACTTTCAAAATCCTTGCTTTCTCGTTATTTTTGATCATTGAACTTTCTTGACGGGTGGCGTCTACGAAACTCTAGAATGGAAGGGTTTGGATAACCGATTTAAAGGATCCTATAGCTCAAGCCCCTAGACCTGAATAGGCCATCACGAATTAAAAGTCTTTAATCGAAAGTTTATCTGATTACATACTTATCATTTTTAAATCTCGACACGTCATACTGCCATTATTGGAGTATAGACAAATCATATCTTATCATATCTTATCATATCTATTCCAATAGACATTGTCTAAACACTTTTCCTAAATTTCCTCCGTAAATTACGGAAATCTTTTTGCTATATATACGTATTCAAGGAGATGAATATATCATTCATTATCCAATAACCATTTCATATCAAACCCTATTCCAAACACATAATATGGATTCCTCGAACTCCTCGAGCTCCAATGGCAGCGTAACCGGAACAAACGAACCAATCAGCCATCATCTTTTCTGGATGAATTGGGTATGGGTTCGTAGCTGACTCAACCAATGGAGGCGAGAAGAAGGTGATCCCTTCCACCAATCGAATTCACCTCTTGGCGAAGAACCTGAAGCACTTACCTGCGAACCAGTCCGAAACACCATTTTCTCTCTTCTTTCCAGGGTATCCCGTCACGATTATATAATATCGAAGATTTTAGATCTTATTCATCCCCTTGTTCCAACCGCCAATCATCCCGGAATAGTAGAAGAAGTCAACGAGCTTCGCGCTCGAGTGGTGGCTCTGGAGAATATGGTGCGATATCTGCAAGCATCAGCAGCACCAGCAGCATAAGCATCACCATCAGTACCATCAGTACCACCAACACCATAAGCACTGTAACTCTGTAAGCACCATCAGCTTCATCAAAAACAACATCCGCATCACAAGTGTGACGACCCAGAAATTTCTGACCAAATTTAAACTTAATATTTATATAATTCCGACACGATAAGCAAAATCTGTAACATTGAAGTCTCAAAAACTCTGAACTGTTTTCATGTATGCAATTACCTTTCGACTGCTCTCGAAGATTCACGAACCATTTATTGTAAATAGCAATACACACACACACACACACACACACATATATATATATATATATATATATATATATATATATATATATATATATATATATATATATATATATATATATATATATGTATATATGTATATATGTATATATATATATATATATAACAATTATACATGTAAATAATTACATATTATGAATTAAATAAATTAATAAACTACTATGTAATTTAGAAAGAAAACTTAAACTTGATAATTAATACATGATTAAAAATGTAATAGTTGAAATATATAAATCTATATATATATACATATATATATCTATGGTTAATACACATAATTATTGATTACATAAATAGTATTATATATATAAATCTAAGAGCATTAAATAATTGATATTGCTATTATTTAATATATATTATATAACATAATTAATAATAAGTAATTAGTGAAATTTAAGATTAGTAATATATGCATTCATAAGTTAAAGTATAAATGTTGTATTAATAATATGATCATTACTTTCATTATTAATATTAAAGTTAATATTGATATTAATATTTATATTATTAATATTGTTAAGTCTATTATGAGATATAAACAATTATATAAAAACTTAATATATATATATATATATATATATATATATATATATATATATATATATATATATATATATATATATATATATATATAAAAGTTGTCATTATCATTATTATCATTATTATCATTAATAATATTAATATTATTACAAGTAGAATTAATATTAGTAATATTGTTGTTATCATTATTATTATTATGGTTAATATTATTAAACTTATTAAAGTTATAAATTTTATGATTATTAGTGCCATTATTATCTATAATTATTATTATTATTATTATTAGTATTTTTGATTATAATTAATATCATTATAATTATTAATTATAAATTCATTCTTTATTTATATAAATTACACTAAAAACTGTATCGATAGATTTGATAAATCAAAAATCGTTTTCAATTGTTAATAATCTATAGATGATTGCTAAAATCATACAAATCATGGACTAAATCACAGATAAAGTGGAATTCGGTTAGAAGTCTTTTCTCCTTTTATATTTTTTTGTATTCTTTATCTTGGATTGTAATCTGTCGATGTCTAATAATATAAGACAGCTAAATAAATCAAGTTAGTAGGTAATTCAATCAGTTCTTTTCCCAACAATAGCAATTAATAATTTCAATTCACAGTATTATGAAGAATTAAACAAAGATTTATTAAACTACCCCGTACACCCCTGTTCGTATCACTTTTTATCAAGATCCTCAAAATCGATTACCATTTTAAAATCTAAAAATCCAGTCGTGTTAGGAATCTCCTAGTGAATGTTTCTGCAAAGTTTCACACTTCAATTTTTTTTATCAAGTCCTAATTCTCGAGTCAAAGTTTTTGGGATAAAAAGTCAAATATTGTTCTTCAATTAAATTCGCATTTGTGTTTGTGTTTCAAGGAAAATTGACAATTCCAATAGTTTCTATGCATGATTTTAAAACTATTTAATGTTATAATTATTGTCCAATACGTTCTAAAAATCAAAAACAAAATTTATTTTTTTTTTCTTTAAACAACGACTGCATCAGCAGTTTCTTGTTCTTTTAATTTTTTTTTTCTTCAAACCAATTAATCGAAAATAAGTGTTATTATGTTGGATATTAAGTTCTAATTCATTTATAAACTCATCAAGTTGGTTATCATTAGTCATCTGGTCGATTAGTATTTGGAGGAGAAGAAGATGAGTATAAACGAAATACACACTGGTTAAATAAATACGGGGGCTTATAAGTCAGAAAAATGAAAATGGTTGAGTGGTCTGGGTGTTTGCTGCATAAACTTGAGGTCTTGGGTTCTATCCCCATCGTGTGCATTTTCTTTTTAAAGGCTTTTTCTAAGGTAGTTCCTTTTTGGAAATTATTTTTATTATTATTATTATTATTATTATTATTATTATTATTATTATTATTATTATTATTATTATTATTATTATTATTATTATTATTATTATTATTGTTAATGTTATTGTTATTTTTGGTATTGCTATTATTATTATTGTTATTATCATTATTATTATTGTAACTGTTATTACTCCAAGTATTTAGAAGTATCATTATCATTAATCAAATTTTATCATCAAACAAATTAAGAGTATTATTATTAATAATATCAATTGTATATAATATCAATTGTATTATTATAAGTATTACTAAAAACATAAATTTTACCATTTTAAGTATTTTATCAAAATTATGATTATGATAATTATAAAAATAAAAATAATACAAATTATTATTATTTTCGTAAATATTAGTATTATTACCTTTTTACAAATAATAGAATTTTTTTAATATTAACATAAGTATTACTATTGTTATTATCACGAGTATTATTATTATTATGCAATTACTAAAATCAGTATCATAAATATCATTAACAGTAAAATTAATATTTTTACAAGTAGTATTATTAATATCATTGTTATTATCATTAATAGAGTTATTATTAACATAAGTATATTATTAATGTTATTATCATTATTTTTACTAATATTAACTTAGCAAAATTTAAAATACTGTTTTGATAAACAAATGAAATACATAAATATATATGTTTAACACATATAACATAACACAACACATATAACATAACACAACACATATAACATAACACAATATTTTACTATAATAAAGGAATATATGAAATATAAATAGAGTATTAATATAAAAATAATATCATTAATAGTTTATATATATGTAAACTTATTCGACTACGATTATGTGTATTAATATATATACACAAATGATATAGGTTCGTGAATCCGAGGCCAACCCTTCATTATTCAATATCGTCTTATGTATTTTTACTACAAAATACATTAGGTGAGTTTCATTTGCTCCCTTTTTAAATGCTTTTGCAATATATATTTTTGGGACTGAGAATACATGCGCTACTTTTATAAATGTTTTACGAAATAGACACAAGTAATTGAAACTACATTCTATGGTTGGATTATCGAATCGAATATGCCCCTTTTTAGCTTGTTAGTCTAAGAATTAGGGATATGGCCCCTAATTGACGCTAATCCTAAAGATAGATCTATGGACTTTGACACGTCCCATTCAGGTTATGAATGCTTTAGTACTTCGATTATCATGTCCGATGAGAGTCCTGAAATGATGGGGATATTCTATATGCATCCTGTTAGTTCAGTTATCAAGCGTTCACCATATGAATGATTTTTATCTCTATGCAGTTTGCGAAATGCCTGATATGAGAATGATGTTTATGAAATATGAAAATCTTGTGGTCTATTAAAATGATGGAAATGATTATTTATGTTAAACTAATGAACTCACCAAACTTTTGGTTGACACTTTAAAGCATGTTTATTCTCAGGTATGAAAGAAATCTTCCGCTGTGCATTTGCTCATTTTAGAGATATTACTTGGAGTCATTCATGACATATTTCAAAAGACGTTACATTCGAGTCATTGAGTTCATCAAGATTATTATTAAGTCAAATATAGTTGGATATATTATGAAATGATATGCATGCCGTCAACTTTCGATGTAAAGCAAGTTTGTCTTTTAAAAACGAATGCAATGTTTGTAAAATGTATCATATAGAGGTCAAGTACCTCGCGATGTAATCAACTATTACGAATCGTCTATAATCAATATAGACTTCGTCCGGATGGATTAGGACGGGTTATGAAAATTGGTATCAGAGCGGTGGTCTTAGTGAACCAGGTCTGCATTAGTGTGTCTAACTGATAAGTCGATAGGATGCATTAGTTAGTCTGGACTTCGAACGTGTCTGCATGTCAAAAGTTTTGCTTATCATTTCTAGTCAGAAATCATCTGCTTATCATCCTTAGAAAATTATCTGCTTATCATTATTAGTCTAGACACATCTTGCTACATTAATTACATGAGTAGTGTATAGACAAAATTCATATCTTAGCGTATCTGCTAAATCATATCTTATCGTATCTGTTACTTTAAACTTTGCCTGACATATCCCGCAAATTCCTCCATAATCTACGAAATCTTTTGATCTATATATATAATATATATATATATATATATATATATATATATATATATATATATATATATATATATATATATATATATATATATAGATAGATAGATAGATATCCTATGTAAATAGAATACCACCCGATAGCCGGAAAATCATTTTATATCGAAAAATCCTTTATCCAATCGTACGAAATGGAATTTGTCATCAGTTCAAGTCCCTCGGATTCCGAAATGAAATCCCACTCGAGCTCCAAAAGCAGTGTGACCGGAATGGACCAACCAATCAGCCATCATCTATTCTGGATGAATTGGGGCTGGGTTCGTAGCCTACTTAGTCATTGGAGACAAGAAGAAGGCGATCCCTTTCATCCACCATATTGTCCTCTTGACGAAGAACCTAACGCACTTACCGGCGAATCTGTCCGAAACACCATTTTCTCTCTCATTTCCAGAATATCTTGTCACGATCATATATACTATACCAAATTCTAGATCTTATTTATCCGCTCGTCCGAATCGACAATCATCCTGGCATAATAGAAGAAGTCAACAAGCTTATCGGGTAGTGGCTTTGGAGAATATGGTACGAAGGTTACAAACACCAGCAGCAGCACCAGCAGCATAAACAGTACCACCATCAGTAACACCAACAGTACCACCACCAATAGCAACATCCGTATCCCACATCTCAACATCACAATCTGTCCCACGAACATCAACATCATACGTACCATAGATACCAAGGAATACCAACAACAATGAACGATGAAGTATTGATCCATAACTTCATTAATATTCTGCGAAGAATATGTGGTTCCTAATAGTAAACGATGAAGTATTGATCCATAACTTCATTGAAGAAATATTATGTGAAGAAGAAATATTATGTGAAGAATATGTGGTTTCTAGAAGTTTAAATATTACTTATTCTAGCTCAACCCGAAAAGCAAATGAGTTTAATATCATATTAAATCTTTAAATCCATGATTACACCTGAAGAAAATATATATGTAGGTATATTTTCATAAAGATTGTAATAAAAAAATATCTTTTATACAAACTGTTAATGGTGAAAATATTTTAACGGGTAGGTAATACCCGAGGAATATTTAGATTTCACATTAATAAGTTACACTGTACATTCTTCGAATCTGATTCAACTCTCATTTACTATCCTACCTACATCCACAGATATATGAATCCGTTCACCGCAGAATAACCATTTTCATTCAATTTCATATTTGGATTTTGACCTATCAGAATCCAACAAGTGGCATAATGAAGAAATAATGGACACAATAAAAATTGATTAGAAACAGACTAATTAACAATATGAAATTTTGTTAAGAAACCACGCTAACAAGATCCTAGCTAATTGTTCCTAGCTAACTATTAATTCTGTATTACATTTTATTTTATCGCAATTTATTTATCGTAATTTAATTATCGCAATTTATTTATCGCAGTTTATTTATCGCAATTTATATTCTCGCAATTTTATTTATCGTCATTTAATTTCTGTTATTTACTTTACACATTTTATTTATCGTCATTTAATTTCTGTATTTATTTTACGCACTTTAAATATCGGGACACGCTTACAAGGTTTTGACATATCATATCAACGCATATATATATATATATATATATATATATATATATATATATATATATATATATATATATATATTATTTGGAATAACCATAGACACTCTATATGCAGTAATACTGGAGTTAGCTATACAAGGTTGAGGTTGATTCTACAATAATATATATAGTTTGAGTTGTGATCGAGTCTGAGACATGTACACGGGTCACGATACGTATTAATTAATTCGAATATTATATATTAAACTATATATGAATTATTGGACTGTTAACTGTGGACTATCGACTGTGGATTAATAACATTGGACAATTAAAATGAATTAAAATATTGATTATAACATATGAAACTAAAAAAATTCTTCAAGTTTGCCACTTGATTTCATCTTAAACCCCATTTGTATCTTGACGATTACAATCTACATTCAAATCTTTCATGATTCTTGAAAACACCTCAATTGAGAGGATAAACCAACCACACTTCATCTACGGAAGAAAAGATTGATGCATATAGTTATGCACCTGAAAACACTCAAAAATTAAGCAAACGTTTAAACACGTATCTATGCTAGCTCCTTTGGTATTGTTATTTCCGAAAATAACCTTGCAATCTCTCTCCAAAGTAGCAAATTTTGTCACAGCTCCAGCAAGTCAACTTCGACTTTTCGTTCAAAACAACCTTATTAACACCTTGATATATATGTGTGTTCTTTTATTGGTATCGGGGAACCTTTCATATTCCACCATATTACCATCAGCGTTTAATCATCTAAAAATACAATTCTCCTGAAACCACCTTGGATTGATAACCGATGATTCAGATATTGTAGCATTAAATGCAGAGGAAACAGAAAAATTGTAGATGGTTTAAACGGCCAAAAGTTTGATGATAAAGAAGGGAGTGTTAGGAACGCTCGATAGAAAATTTGGTACTGAAAAATAGATTGAGCAAACCATGAAGGAGACCAAGGCCAAATACACGGACCATACCATATATTCAAAGAATCCAAGTAATTATGGATCCGATGAAACCTTCAACGAATATCTTGCTCCGTATACATGTTAAAATCTTGCGAAAAATCTTTCTTCATCAACCATCGAACTTAGAAATTCCAAAATATCATCATAAATATCTTCGATATTTTTGAAGATATTTTCATAAATATTCTCGTACGAAATTATTTATCACTTCGTGCTATCTATATTACATCATAAAGGAAACTACTTTAGTTTCTAAATTTCTTTGCAATTTGAGTTTGAATTATGAATGATTTTCAAGTAGTGTTGGAAATTGATGCATGAGTTAGTATAATATAATGACACTTGATCAACGTGATTATATGACAGTAAGTTATGCTGAGTTTCTAATGGAAAGTGATGATTCACAGACCATAACGTCATCATGTGCCATGTTACACGACTCGTTCAATCTGTTCAACCTTCAAACATATCAAGAAAATATATTCTTGACAGTTCTATTCTCAGTGATTCTGGTAATTTGAAAAATTAAATCGTGCTATTACGTTCTTTCTTGTTTAGAACATTAAGTTCATTTGAAACTCCATACTTACGAATTCTGGACCGTTACTCGCTTTACCAGAGGTTGAGAGGAGAATAAAAAGGCAAAGAGCTCCAAAATATAAGAGAAAATATAAAGCCCAATAATAACACGGAGGTTACAAACCGTAGATATTAATATAAATAGCAATATAAAGACACGGTAGAATTAAGAATAGTATCATCCCAAGGCAATAGTAGAAGTAACCAAATCTTTCTGGTGGAAAATTGAATAGAAGGATGACAGAAATGATAATTAGAAAAATATCAAGGATTAGAAATGGATTAAGCATTTTCACAATCTTTTGGATGTATGAACTAAGAAATAAAGTATAGGAATGGTGAGAATAATAGAACGGGAAAAGTTTAGTTTATAATGGAATTATCAGACAGAGTAATTGAAGTAGATCACCGCATTTAAATAAAGAGATTCTAATTTTCTTAAATCTCGAAGAATCAGATCTTATAGATTTCCAAGATTTTCTTTTAAATCCCTTAAATTCCGAAATTCAACCATGACTAGTCAAAAGTTATGATGAAACTTGTCTTTCTCATTTCACTATTTAGTGATAGCTTCAATCGTACGCTTCGAATAATCGAATTGTTTTATCTGTATTACTCAATGATGATAAAATTCTATCTTATCAGTTCATATTCGTCATGAAAACATATTTATCGTTAACCATGACAACCACACTCAAATTTCGGGACGAAATTTCTTTAACGGGTAGGTACTGTGACGACCCGAAAATTTCCGACCAAATTTAAACTTAATCTTTATATGTTTCCGACACGATAAGCAAAATCTGTAACATTGAAGTCTCAAAAACTCTGAACTGTTTTCATGTATGCAATTACCTTTCAACTGCTCTCGAAGATTCACGAACCATTTATTGTAAATAGCAATACATATAAATATACATATATATATATATATATACATATATATATATATATATATATATATATATATATACATATATATATATATATATAACAATTATACATGTAAATAATTACATTTTATGAATTAAATAAACTAATAAACTACTATGTAATTTTGAAAGAAAACTTAAACTTGATAATTAATACATGATTAAAAATGTAATAGTTGAAATATATATATATATATATATATATATATATATATATATATATATATATATATATATATATATATATATATATATATATATATATATACACACATATATATATCTATGGTTAATACACATAATTATTGATTACATGAATAGTATTATATATATATATAAATGTAAGAGCATTAAATAATTGATATTGCTATTATTTAATATATATTATATAACATAATTAATAATAAGTAATTAGTGAAATTTAAGATTCGTAATATATGCATTCGTAAGTTAAAGTATAAATGTTGTATTAATAATATGATCATTACTTTCATTATAAATATTAAAGTTAATATTGGTATTAATATTTATATTATTAATATTATTAAGTCTATTATGAGATATAAACAATTATATAAAAACTTAATATATATATATATATATATATATATATATATATATATATATATATATATATATATATATATAAGTTTTTATTATCATTATTATCATTAAATCATTAATAATATTAATATTATTACAAGTAGTATTAATATTAGTAATATTGTTGTTATCATTATTATTATTATGGTTAATATTATTAAACTTATTAAAGTTATAAATTTTATGATTATTAGTGCCATTATTATCTATTATTATTATTAGTATTTTTGATTATAATTAATATCATTATAATTATTAATTATAAATTCATTTTTTATTTATATAAATTACACCAAAAACTGTATCGATAGATTTGATAAATCAAAAATCGTTTTCAATTGTTAATAATCTGTAGATGATTGCTAAAATCATACAAATCACTGACTAAATCACAGATAAAGTGGAATTCGGTTAGAAGTCTTTTCTCCTTTTATATTTTTTTGTATTCTTTATCTTGAATTGTAATCTGTCGATGTCTATTAATATAAGACAGCCAAATAAATCAAGTTAGTAGGTAACTCAATCAGTTCTTTTCCCAACAATAGCAATTAATAATTTCAATTCACAGTATTATGAAGAATTAAACAAAGATTTATTAAACTACCCCGTACACCCCTGTTCGTATCACTTTTTATCAAGATCCTCAAAATCAATTACCATTTCAAAATCTAAAAATTCAGTCGTGTTAGGAATCTCCTAGTGAATGGTTCTGCAACGTTTTACACTTCAATTTTTCTTATCAAGTCCTAATTCTCGAGTCAAAGTTTTTGGGATAAAAAGTCAAATATTGTTCTTCAATTAAATTCGCATTTGTGTTTGTGTTTCAAGCTAAATTGACAATTCCATTAGTGTCTATACATGATTTTAAAACTGTTTTATGTTATAATTATTGTCTAATACGTTCTAAAAATCAAAAACAAAATTTTTTTTCTTTAAACAACGACTGCAGCAGCAGTTTCTTGTTCTTTTAATTTTTTTTTTCTTCAAACCAATTAATCAAAAATAAGTGTTATTATGTTGGATATTAAGTTCTAATTCATTTATAAACTCGTCATGTTGGTTATCATTAGTCATCTGGTCGATTAGTATTTGGAGGAGAAGAAGATGAGTATAAACGAAATACACACTGGTTAAATAAATACAGGGGGCTTATAAGTCAAAAAAACAAAAATGGTTGAGTGGTCTGGGTGTTTGCTGCATAAACTTGAGGTCTCGGGTTCGATCCCAGTCGTGTGCATTTTCTTTTTAAAGGCTTTTTCTAAGGTAGTTCCTTTTTAGAAATTACTATTATTATTATTATTATTATTATTATTATTATTATTATTATTATTATTATTATTATTATTATTATTATTATTATCATTATCATTATCATTATTGTTAATGTTATTGTTATTTTTGGTATTGTTATTATTAGTATTGTTATTATCATTATTATTATTATTATTATTATTATTATTATAACTGTTATTACTCCAAGTATTTAGAAGTATCATTATCATTAATCAAATTTTATCATCAAACAAATTAAGTGTATTATTATTAATAATATCAATTGTATTATTATAAGTATTACTAAAAACATAAAAATTTTCCATTTTAAGTATTTTATCAAAATTATGATTATGATAATTATAAAAATAAAAATAATACAAATTATTATTATTTTCGTAAATATTAGTATTAGTACCTTTTTACAAATAATAGAATTTTTTAATATTAACATAAGTATTACTATTGTTATTATCATGAGTATTATTATTATGTAATTACTAAAATCAATATCATAAATATCATTAACAGTAAAATTAATATTTTTACAAGTAGTATTATTAATATCATTGTTATTATCATTAATAGAGTTATTATTAACATAAGTATATTATTAATGTTATTATCATTATTTTTACTAATATTAACTTAGCAAAATTTAAACTACTGTTTTGATAAACAAATGAAATACATAAATATATATGTTTAACACATATAACATAACACAATATTTTACTATAATAAAGGAATATATGAAATATAAATATAGTATTAATATAAAAATAATATCATTAATAGTTTATATATATGTAAACTTATTCGACTACGATTATGTGTATTATTATATATACACAAATGATATAGGTTTGTGAATCCGAGGCCAACCCTGCATTATTCAATACCGTCTTATGTATTTTTACTACAAAATACATTAGGTGAGTTTCATTTGCTCCCTTTTTAAATGCTTTTGCAATATATATTTTTGGGACTGAGAATACATGCGCTACTTTTATAAATGTTTTACGAAATAGACACAAGTAATTGAAACTACATTCTATGGTTGGATTATCGAATCGAATATGCCCCTTTTTAACTTGTTAGCCTAAGAATTAGGGAAATGGCCCCTAATTGACGCGAATCCTAAAGATAGATCTATGGACTTTGACACGTCCCATTCGGGTTACGAATGCTTTAGTACTTCAATTATCATGTCCGATGAGAGTCCCGAAATGATAGGGATATTCTATATGCATCCTGTTAGTTCGGTTATCAAGCGTTCACCATATGAATGATTTTTATCTATATGTAGTTTGCGAAATGCCTGATATGAGAATGATGTTTATGAAATATGAAAATCTTGTGGTCTATTAAAATGATGGAAATGATTACTTATGTTAAACTAATGAACTCACCAACCTTTTGGTTGACACTTTAAAGCATGTTTATTCTCAGGTATGAAAGAAATCTTCCGCTGTGCATTTGCTCATTTTAGAGATATTACTTGGAGTCATTCATGACATATTTCAAAAGACGTTGCATTCGAGTCATTGAGTTCATCAAGATTATTATTAAGTCAAATATAGTTGGATATATTATGAAATGATATGCATGCCGTCAACTTTCGATGTAAAGCAAGTTTGTCTTTTAAAAACGAATGCAATGTTTGTAAAATGTATCATATAGAGGTCAAGTACCTCGCGATGTAATCAACTATTACGAATCATCTATAATCAATATGGACTTCGTCCGGATGGATTAGGACGGGTTATGAAAACAAGCCTCAACATCACAATATGTGCCATGAGCATCAACACCATACGCACCATAGATACCAAGGAATACCAGTAACAATAAACGAAGAAGTATTGATTCATAACTACATTGAAGAAATACTCTGCAGAGAATATGTAGTTTCTAAATGTTTTTGGAGATTATTTATTCTTGTTCCAACCTCAAATCAGATGAGACTAATATGATATTAACTCATTAAATCCATGATTTACATCCGAAGAAAATATATATGTGAGTATATATTCAAATTTTTTTGTACAAACTGTTGATGTTAAAAATATTTTAACGGGTAGGTAATACCCAAGAAATATTTAGAATTCACATTTATATGTTACACTATACAATCTTCAATTCTAATTCGTCAGACATTAACTATCCTACTCACATTCACAGATATATGTATCTGTTCACCGAAGAACAACCATTTTCATTCAAATTCAATTGGACATCCAAAGCTTTAGCAGGAGTTATCTTCCTAAGATCACTACATTCGTAAATTATATTCATTCGCATTCTTATCACATCAAACCACCGAAACCATCATTCATTACTTTTGAGATTTACAACATTTCTAGTTACATCCTACGCTTAAACACTTCAACTCGAAATTCTTGAAAACCTCAGAACTATAACCAATGATTCAGATTCGTTAAACTTTGAGAATGCTGACGAAACAGCAAAAGCTGTAGAGGGTCTTAATGACCAAAAGATTGATAATAAAGAATGGTACGATGGAGAAGCTCAAAAGAAAACTTGATACCCATGAAGGAGGTTGTTGATAAATCACGAAGATTAAACATATAACCAAAGAATCTAGATGATTCAATTTCTGAAGGAAATCACAGAAGATCTTCTTACTTATCTTAAATCCTTACAGAAGAATTTTCCTCATTATCATTTGATCTTAGAAAATTCTAAGATATCATCGTATCTTTCGTTATAAATATCCTCTATATCTCTGAAGATATCTTCATAACGATTCTTGTCCGCAATTAATTTTCTCTTTGCGATATCTTTATTAAATTATAAAGGAAACTGTTTTAGTTTCTATATTCTGTAAAACTCAAGTTTAAATTTTGAATGATTTGAAGTAGTGTTGGGAATTGAAGCATGAGTTGGTATAATATAATGGCGTCAGGCCAACGTGATTATATTACAGTAAGTCATGCTAAATTTTAATGGAAGATGATGATTCATAGACTTTATAATCATCATGTACCATGTTACACAACTCTTACATTCTATTTAACCTCTAAACATATCAAGAAAATATATTTCTTGATGATTCGGCCTTTTCTGGATATTCTGGTAATTTGACAAATCAAATCGTGCTATAACCTTTCCTTTCTACTTTGTATATTATGATCATTTGAAACTTCATACCTACGAATTCTGGACCATTACTTGCTTTACAAAAGCATGAAGCTTCGATATATAAGGGAAAAAATAAAGCCCGATAACGACACCGAAATTACAAACCGTGTATATCAATGCGTATAGCAATATAAAGACACGGGAGAACTAAAAACACTATAAAACCAAGAGCATAGTAGAAGTAAACAGATTCCTCTGGTGGTACATGAAAAAGAAAAATGACAGAAGCGATAATCAGAAAAATATCCATGATAAGAACTGGATGGAGCATTTTCACAATCTTTGGAAATATGAATTAAGGAAGATAGTATTGGAGTAGTGAAAATAATGAAATGGAAGAAGCCAATTTATTACAAAATTCCAGACACAGCAATCGAGAAAATTTACCGCATTTAATCAAAGAAATCCCAAATTCCTTATTTACCGGAGAATCAAATCTTACAGATTACGAAGATTTTCTTTAAATCTCTTGAAATCCGAAAAACAACTATAACTATGTCAAAAGTTAAAGCAAACAAATATTTCCTCATTTCAATCTTTTACGATAGCTTCGTTTATACTCTTTCTATAATCGAATTACTTTATCCATATTATTTAATGTCGATAAAACTCTAATTTTCAACTCATATTCATCATTCTTGTTGTAAAGAATGGCGATCTCTATCAAATTTCATGACTATGATTTTCATGAACTCCTCTCTGCTTTGTCTACCCTAATATTGTGGCATGCTTGTATAGCGTCATCATCTCTTTCTGAAAAAACCTAATCAATGACACTTTTGTTAAATCCTTTAGATAACCTCCGCATTAATAATAAAATGCACTTCGTAGAATTTATGGATCGTAAGATTTAAACGCTATAAACAAAACAATATTCTATTCGTTGGAATTCACGCAAGGCCCCGAGTATACCTGGGAACGTGAAAACCAAATAAAACGAAAATATCCTCACCTGTTTACAAACAACGCCGAGTGATGGCAACAACTAAATTTCGGGACAAAATTTCTATTAACAGGGGGATACTGTAACAACCCGTAAAAATTCCGACTAAATTTAAACCTAATCTTTATATGATTTCGACACGTTAAGCAAAAACCTTTCATCCTGAATGTCAAAATTTTTAAACTAATTTCATGAATTCAATTACCTTTGACTATTGACCAACGATTCACGAACAATTACATATTATATATATTGAATATGTAATATTTATACATTATATATATATATATATATATATATATATATATATATATATATATATATATATAATGTATAAATATTACATATATATATATATAATGTATAAATATTACATATTCAATATATATAATATGTAATAATAATTAAAAGTTAAATTATAGTAAATGCACTAATATTACTTTCATCATTAAAAATAAATATTAACATTAACATAAGTATTCTTAATATTATTATTGATATGAAAATTATTATTATTATCATTTATCATTTATTATTATTTTTATGATTAATATGATTATTTATATCATTAACATAATTTATATTATTATTATTATTATTATTATTATTATTATTATTATTATTAGTATTATTATTAATAATATTATTATTAAGTATCATATTATTCTCATTATTAATTATATTTATTATTATTATTATTATTATTAATCTAATTATTATTAATTAGTATTATTATTAAATTATTAATTATAAAAAATGATGAAAATGATCGAAACCTAAATTAGGTATTCAGCTTTTTAATATTTATTTTTATTTTCTTCTACTTTCTGATCATGAACTGAGTCGACACCCATTTTTTTATTTAAATCAATCAGCTTTTATTTTTTTTATATTTCTTTCTATTTTTCTGCTTGCTCACGATATACTTTAGTCGACCACAATCTCCACTAAAAAAAACCACTTTGATCAATTTTTTGTTACAACATCAATCACTCAATTACCCTATATAATCAAATCCTAGGCTGCAATTCGAATCAAACCAAAATATTAAACAAAAAGCTCGTTAACCTCTGTTATTGGTTTATTTTTTAAAAACCCCGAAATCGAATCCAATTTTAAAATGTAATAATGCAGTGTTGTTAGGAATCATTCACTCAAACTATCTGCAAAATATCACCTCTCAATTCTTCAAAACGAATTCGAATTCTTGAGACAAAATTTTTTGAATTTAAAAGTCAACAAATTGTTCTTCATAAAATTCGAGTTCTTGTCACAGTTTATGTTAAAATTGAGGATTTAGAAAGTTTATACGAAGTATTTAGAACATATTTCATGTTGTGATCATAGTCTATAAAGTCCTCAAAATCAAAATCACGAATTTTTTTTCTTTAAAACACGATAGCTGCAGCTGCTGCTATACCATTTTTTTTTTGTTTTAATTAATTTAAATACCCACTAATTATTTCTGTATCGTTTTAAAATCCTAAAACCAATTGTGTATTCGAGTTTTGATAAATGGATTAATTATAATCGACTTTTGAAATTGAGAAGAAGAAGAAGAATAGAAAGACAGATAGATATAAGATAAATCGTGGTAATATAAAATAGAAAAACAGACTTGGAAGCACAGTTAAGGGTGTTAGCGGGGTAGCGAGTGGTCACGGGTTCGAGCCCGGTCTAGTACAAATTTTTTTAGAAAAATGCTTTTAAGAGGTATACACTTATTATTATTATTATTATTATTATTATTATTATTATTATTATTATTATTATTATTATTATTATTATTATTATTATTATTATTATTGTTATTTATTGTTATTGTTATTATTGTTATTTATTGTTATTATTATTATTGTTATTCTAATTATTATTACTATTATTAGAATAATCATTATTATTAAGAGTATTATTATTATAATTTTAGAATTATAATAGTTATCAATATAAGTATTATTAGTATTACAACTATATTAATATTATTATTATTATCTTTACTAACTAGTATTATTATTATTATTATTATTATTATTATTATTATTATTATTATTATTATTATTAAGTATCATTATTATTATTAGAATTATCATTTTTACAAACACTATCATATTTGTTATTAATATTATTACTAGTATTATTATTAATAATTATCATTATTTTTAAAATATTAGTATTATCATTACTATTATTATTACCACTATTAGCAAAATATTAATTATCATTATCATTATCATTACTAACAAAGTAACTAATAATATTATCAAAATTATTATTTTCAACATCATTATTAAATCTAATTAATTGTATTATCATCACTATTTTTAGTATCATCATTATTATATTACCATTATCATTATGAATATTATTATTATTATTACAAAATAATACAACTCTTTATTCATCATCATTACTAATATTATTTTATCAAATAAATACTTATGTAAAGAATATATATATATATATATATATATATATATATATATATATATATATATATATATATATATATATATATATATATATATATATATATAATATATAACAATTGAAATAATATATAAACTTATTCGATTACGAGTATATGTGTTAATATATATATATATACTTGATATAGGTTCGTGAATCTGAGGTCAACTCTGTACTTGTTCAGTGCCATCCTATGCATATTTACTACAAACTATCGTATCATATCGTGAGTTCATCTGCTCCCTTTTTATATATTTTTGGGCTGAGAATAAATGCAATATTTTTATAACGGATAGACACAAGTGCAAACTATTATGCGACCAACATGAGTACTTTTATTGTGTTGATATGTAACATGTTATTGTGTTCATATGAAACATGCAAAACCCTCAGGTCAATTGGTGGTATAATAATGATCTCGACAATTACGTATGTATTGTCTCGGGGTAAAATCGTTTAGTTTTGATATTATACGCTCATGGCATACTTTTGATATACATGATATATCGTCTTTTATTAAATCTTGTGATCTATTACTGAAATCATTATTTATGACAAACCTATGAACTCACTCAACCTCGTGTTGACTTTTTAAGCATGTTTATTCTCGGGTACTTAAATATTGCTTTCGCTGTATATCTGCTGCTTTGATGATGATTGCTTGCTATGCTTGGAGTCTTCATTACATATCATATCAATTAAAGATATTTAGTGCTCTAAATAAAATTTGATCTATTTATCTTCCGCTGCAAAACTCAATAAAACGTCTCATATAGAGTCGTTCTCGTTTATACAACTGTGATTTGATCTAATTAGTCACAAATACCCCAGGCCCTATTTGGGGGTGTGACAGGTATCGAAAGGTCCTAAGTTATGTGAGAATTCTAAGAATCGAGGAAGGTGCACTTTCTTGACTGATATGGGGCTAAGATCACGAGGACGTGATCCAATTTAAGTAGGGGAGAGTTATAAGGCCCTGATTTCAGTGTTGTATATCTGTGCACCGCGCAGGTATAAGCGCGTCGCGCAAAAGGTGCTGGCAGACAAAATCGTGGTTTTTAATTATTTAGAAGGGCATTTGGGTCTTTTCACTTGTTGGACGGTTTGAGGCCACAAAACCTGATCCAATCTCATTTGGATCTCATTCTTCACCCACATAAACACTCCCATCCACTTTTAGAGAGAGAGATAAGAGTTTAGAGAGAGCTAGATTTGGAGAAGAAGGAGTTGATTTCTCACCAAAGCTCGAGTATTAAAGTTGTTCATCTCGCTTATAGCTACGTTTTGTTTATTGTGGTAAGTTCTAATCCTGAATTTCACTGTTTGATTTGATATTCAGAGTTAGGGTTTAAACTTAATTTGTTGAGAAACCCATTTAAACTCATGAAGTGAGTTTAGTGATGCTAGTAATCGGGTTTTATAGTGTCCTTGGTGGATTTTGGGTTGGTTGATGTTTTGGTTAAGTTTAAGGCTTGCAAAATGGGTTAAATCACTAGGTTTAGTGATTATGGAAGTATTGAGACCCATTTAGGTGTATTTGGTTGACTAATTTTGAAATGGGTTGAAATTAGGGTTTATGTGTCAAATTGGGTAAGACAAGTGTTTAACATTTATGATTTAGTTTAATTGGTGTTTCAGGACCATTTTCACTTGTGTTAGTGATTATTGGTTAGTTCGGGCGCATTTTGTGGTTGGAAGTGCATTTGGGTCGAAATTGCACTTAGTGTCAATTTGGGTTGATTTGTAATCCACCCTAATTGTGTTGTGTGTTATGTGAAAAATGGAATAGGTACATTCCATTGGCGAGTTGCGGATTATTCGGTTGCATTCATCGAGGCGCTAAGGTGAGTGGAATATTTATACATGTATGTATGTGTGGTTTATTACTCGTACGCGATGTGGGTCTTCGGTGCTACATCGTGAGTATGGGTGTTACGTTACAAGCCGGCGACTTATTGATAGTATGCGTGATGAGAACTATAAGTTGGTGACCTCGTATGTGTTGGCGGGTGACTCACAAGTCGGTGACACTCTATGGTGATTCACAAGTCGGTGACACCTCATGGAGGTTCACAAGTCGGTGACCTCGTATGTGTTGGAAGGTGACTCACAAATCAGTGACACACTATGGTGATTCACAAGTCGGTGACACCTCTTGGAGGTTCACAAGTCGGTGACCTCATATGTGTTGGCGGGTGACTCACAAGTTGGTGACACCCTATGGTGATTCACAAGTCGGTGACACCTCATGGCGGTTCACAAGTCGGTGACTGTAGTGACCCAAACTTTTCCATGTTTATATATATTAATTGAGATTGATATTTACATGATTAAATGTTTCCAACATGTTAAGCAATCAAACTTGTTAAGACTTGATTAATTGAAATATGTTTCATATAGACAATTGACCACCCAAGTTGACCGGCGATTCACGAACGTTAAAACTTGTAAAAACGACATGACGATATATATATGGATATACATATGG
The DNA here is from genome assembly GCF_046630445.1 of Rutidosis leptorrhynchoides. NCBI lineage: Eukaryota > Viridiplantae > Streptophyta > Magnoliopsida > Asterales > Asteraceae > Rutidosis > Rutidosis leptorrhynchoides. Next base: position 178,698,472 of record NC_092340.1, on the reverse strand, counting down.
TTAACATGAGATTATGATAAGTAAGTTTCTCCATAAGTATATTAACAATGAGTTATATACATATAAACAAGACTACTAACTTAAGGATTTCGAAACGAGACATATATGTAACGATTATCATTGTAACGATATTTAAATGTATATATATCATATTGAGATATATTAATATATCATAATATCATGATAATATAATAATTTAACATCTCATTAGATATAATAAACAATGGGTTAACAACATTAATTGAGATCGTTAACTTAAAGGTTTCAAAACAACACTTACATGTAACGACTAACGATGACTTAACGACTCAGTTAAAATGTATATACATGTAGTGTATTTAGATGTATTAAAATACTTTTGGAAGACTTCAAGACATATATCAAAACACTCATACTTAACGAAAATGGTTACAGTTACTTTCCCATTCTTTTCTTTCATCAAGAATTCTAGTCGTATTTTTACCCGTATTATACACAGCTTCAAAACGTACTTACTATGGGTATATACCAATAGGAACTAGCATGTATGACTAATCAATTTTAACTTCTACCATGAGCTAGTCAACTAACTAGAACTCCTATTAACCCCACTCACCACTCACCAATTACCACTCATCATTCACTCCATTTCACTTCCAATTCTCTTTCTAATTCTCTCTCAACACACACACACTATTATGAACGTATTTTTCCAGTAGTTAATCATCATCTTCATCAAAAATTACTTCAAGAATCAAGCTATAATCATCATAGGAAGAACACTTCAAGAACACTTCAAAAATCCCTTCAAGTTTACTAATTTACTTCCAAGCTTTCTAATCCATTCCAAGTAATCATCTAAGATCAAGAAACCTTTGTTATATACAGTAGGTTATCTTTATTATTCAAGGTAATATTCATATTCAAACTTTGATTCAATTTCTATAACTTTAAACTATCTTAATTCGAGTAAAAATCTTACTTGAACTTGTTTTTGTGTCATGATCCTACTTCAAGAACTTTCAAGCCATCCAAGATCCTTTGAAGCTAGATCATTTCTTGTCACTTCCAGTAGGTTTACCTACTAAACTTGAGGTAGTAATGATGTTCATAACATCATTCGATTCATATATATAAAACTATCTTATTCGAAGGTTTAAACTCGTAATCACTAGAACATAGTTTAGTTAATTCTAAACTTGTTCGCAAACAAAAGTTAATCCTTCTAACTTGACTTTTAAAATTAACTAAACACATGTTCTATATCTATATGATATGCTAACTTAATGATTTAAAACCTGGAAACACGAAAAACACCGTAAAACCGGATTTACGCCGTCGTAGTAACACCGCGGGCTGTTTTGGGTTAGTTAATTAAAAACTATGATAAACTTTGATTTAAAAGTTGTTATTCTGAGAAAATGATTTTTATTATGAACATGAAACTATATCCAAAAATTATGGTTAAACTCAAAGTGGAAGTATGTTTTCTAAAATGGTCATCTAGACGTCGTTCTTTCGACTGAAATGACTACCTTTACAAAAACGACTTGTAACTTATTTTTCCAACTATAAACCTATACTTTTCTCTTTAGATTCATAAAATAGAGTTCAATATGAAACCATATCAATTTGATTCACTCAAAACGGATTTAAAATGAAGAAGTTATGGGTAAAACAAGATTGGATAATTTTTCTCATTTTAGCTACGTGAAAATTGGTAACAAATCTATTCCAACCATAACTTAATCAACTTGTATTGTATATTATGTAAACTTGAGATACCATAGACACGTATACAATGTTTCGACCTATCATGTCGACACATCTATATATATTTCGAAACAACCATAGACACTCTATATGTGAATGTTGGAGTTAGCTATACAGGGTTGAGGTTGATTCCAAAATATATATAGTTTGAGTTGTGATCAATACTGAGATACGTATACACTGGGTCGTGGATTGATTCAAGATAATATTTATCGATTTATTTCTGTACATCTAACTGTGGACAACTAGTTGTAGGTTACTAACGAGGACAGCTGACTTAATAAACTTAAAACATCAAAATATATTAAAAGTGTTGTAAATATATTTTAAACATACTTTGATATATATGTATATATTGTTATAGGTTCGTGAATCAACCAGTGGCCAAGTCTTACTTCCCGACGAAGTAAAAATCTGTGAAAGTGAGTTATAGTCCCACTTTTAAAATCTAATATTTTTGGGATGAGAATACATGCAGGTTTTATAAATGATTTACAAAATAGACACAAGTACGTGAAACTACATTCTATGGTTGAATTATCGAAATCGAATATGCCCCTTTTTATTAAGTCTGGTAATCTAAGAATTAGGGAACAGACACCCTAATTGACGCGAATCCTAAAGATAGATCTATTGGGCCTAACAAGCCCCATCCAAAGTACCGGATGCTTTAGTACTTCGAAATTTATATCATATCCGAAGGGTGTCCCGGAATGATGGGGATATTCTTATATATGCATCTTGTTAATGTCGGTTACCAGGTGTTCACCATATGAATGATTTTTATCTCTATGTATGGGATGTGTATTGAAATATGAAATCTTGTGGTCTATTGTTACGATTTGATATATATAGGTTAAACCTATAACTCACTAACATTTTTGTTGACGTTTAAAGCATGTTTATTCTCAGTTGAATATTAAGAGCTTCCGCTGTTGCATACTAAAATAAGGACAAGATTTGGAGTCCATGTTTGTATGATATTGTGTAAAAACTGCATTCAAGAAACTGATTTCGATGTAACATATTTGTATTGTAAACCATTATGTAATGGTCGTGTGTAAACATGATATTTTAGATTATCATTATTTGATAATCTACGTAAAGCTTTTTAAACCTTTATTTATGAAATAAAGGTTATGGTTTGTTTTAAAAATGAATGCAGTCTTTGAAAAACGTCTCATATAGAGGTCAAAACCTCGCAACGAAATCAATTAATATGGAACGTTTTTAATCAATAAGAACGGGACATTTCAGTTGGTATCCGAGCGTTGGTCTTAGAGAACCAGAATTTTGCATTAGTGTGTCTTATCTAGTTTGTTAGGATGCATTAGTGAGTCTGGACTTCGACCGTGTTTACTTGAAAAATGATTGCTTAACAAATTTTGTTGGAAACTATATATTTTTAACATATGAATATTATGTGATATATTAATCTCTTAACGTGTTTGATATTATGTGATAGATGTCTACCTCTAAAACAAGTCCCATTGACTCACCTAATAATAATGAAGAGTCAAATGTAAATTGGAATGATTCGTGGACTGATTCACAAGTTCCCGAAGAGGAACCGGAAGAAGAGTCGGAACCGGAAGAAGAATCGGAACCGGAAGAAGAATCGGAACCGGAAGAAGAAATAGAACCGGTGGGGGAAATAATAAAACGGTTAAGTAAAAGAGAATCCTCAACCAACCGACCAAGGTTAATTATGGTCAATGGTGTTTCCGCCAAGGAAGCAAAATATTGGGAGGATTACCAATTCTCCGATGAATCGGATTCCGACGAGAATTCCGATGATGTTATAGAAATTACCCCAACTGAATTTAAAAAGGCAAAAGAAAATAATAAGGGAAAGGGCATAAAAATAGAGAAATCTAATTCCAACCCCGATGAACTTTATATGTATCGTCAACCCCCGAAGTCCTTAAGTTGTAACAATGACCCGGGAACCTCTAAACCACCAGGTTTTTCTAAACTAATGTGGAAAACGACGGCTCGTATTAGGGGAACATCATATATCCCTAGAAACTTGGCAAAACGAACCAAAACCGAAGAAGAAGAAACAAGCGAGTCGGAATAAGATAGTTGTATTCGTGTGGTGTAATATATGTAATATAGTGTGCTTATGCTTTATGATATATGTAAAAATTGCTAGTATTAATAAGTATTTTTTTTATGAATCTAACTCTTGTCTATTTTACAGTATAAAAACACAAAATGGATAGACAACCCAATATTTTAAGAGACCTACCCGGAGACATCATTGATGAAATCTTGTCTAGAGTCGGTCAGAATTCTTCGGCACAACTATTTAAGGCTAGATCAGTTTGTAAGACATTCGAAGAACGTTCCAAGAATGCCTTGGTTTATAAAAGGCTTTCGTTCGAAAGATGGGGGATATCACATTGGGAAATCCATAAGTTACGATGTGTTTACTTTGACGCATATATTGCGGGAAACCCAAATGCTATTTTACGCAATGGGTTAAGAAATTATTTTGACTCAATATATCCGAATATTGGACTTCGTGATTTAGAAAAAGCGGCTAACATGCAACATAAAGAAGCATGTTATGCTTACGGATTAGTAATGTTCGCTTCTCACCAAAGTGAGAACAAGAACATCGGCCTACAACTATTAAACAAAACGTTCCCACAAGTGACGGAGTCGGTAATTGGGGTAAGAAATGAGGTTTTTAGATTATTACGGGACTGTTGGACATTACGTAACCCTCGTCCCTTTGACGACGTTACAACACGCTGTCTTATCAACGGCCATAACGGTTATGTTCCACAAGACCAAGGATGGGAAGTAGTCCTAGTAAAACCAGAATGCATGACATGTTTCTGGACGTATGAATTACGTGTCTTTATTGCCTTTGCTGAACGACTTGTGTACTAGCTAGAATTATCTTCACAACTATCTTGTATCAAAGTTATTGTGTGCTATATTTCATGCTTTATGTAAAATAAGCGGTATTGTAAGTTTGCAAAATATTGTATAAAAGTTTGAACGCGAAATATTATTATAATCAGTTTTTCATATAGAATTGTAGTAGTTGAATTGTATATTAGCTACTAAGTATGAACTTAACGGGTAGGTACTACCCGAATTTAAACTTATAAAACGCTAATATGAAGAAAAAGCTTTTATAAATGAGTTCATATTATGCTACGAAATACTATTAACTACTCTTAATATTCTGTATGATTAACTTGTTCCATTTGACTATTTTGAAGGAAATGGCACCGACTACTCGACACACCGTGAATATGAATGAAGAGGAATTCCGTACTTTTCTAGCTTCAAACATAGCCGCAGTACAGGTTGCGCTACATACCAACAATAACCTTGGATCTAGCAGTACAGGAAATCGTGTAGGATGCACCTACAAAGAATTCACTGCCTGCAAACCTTTGGAATTTGATGGAACCGAAGGACCGATCGGATTGAAACGGTGGACCGAGAAGGTCGAATCGGTGTTTGCCATAAGTAAGTGTACTGAAGAGGACAAAGTGAAGTACGCTACGCATACCTTCACAGGTTCTGCGTTAACATGGTGGAATACCTATCTAGAGCAAGTGGGACAAGACGATGCGTACGCACTACCGTGGTCAGCATTCAAGCACTTGATGAACGAGAAGTACCGTCCCAGAACCGAGGTCAATAAGCTCAAGACAGAACTTAGAGGGTTACGAACCCAAGGATTTGATATTACCACGTACGAAAGACGATTCACAGAATTGTGCCTATTGTGTCCGGGAGCATTCGAAGATGAGGAAGAGAAGATCGACGCATTTGTGAAAGGATTACCGGAAAGAATCCAAGAAGATATAAGTTCACACGAGCCCGCCTCCATACAACAGGCATGTAGAATGGCTCACAAACTAGTGAACCAGATTGAAGAAAGAATTAAAGAACAGATTGCTGAAGAGGCCAATGTGAAGCAAGTCAAAAGAAAGTGGGAGGAAAACGGTGATAAGAATCACCAATACAACAACAACAGCAATTACAACAATAATCGCAACAATTATCCCAACAATCGCAACATCAATCGCAACTACAACAAACGGCCCAACAACAACAGCAACAACAACAACAGCAACTACAACAATCATCCCAACAACAATAATAACCGCAACAACAACAACAATCAGAAGCAGCTATGCCAAAGGTGTGAAAAGTATCACTCGGGGTTCTGTACCAAATTTTGCAACAAGTGTAAAAGAAATGGTCATAGCGCGGCGAAGTGTGAGGTCTACGGACCAGGGGTTAATAGAACGAAAGGAACAAATGGTGTCGGAACGAGTAATGGCGGAGCAAGTAGTGTCGGAGCAAGTTATGCCAATGTAGTTTGTTATAAATGTGGAAAACCGGGCCACATTATTAGAAATTGCCCGAACCAGGAGAACACGAATGGACAAGGCCACAGAAGAGTTTTCAATATTAATGCGGCAGGGGCACAGGAAGACCCGGAGCTTGTTACGGGTACGTTTCTTATTGAAAATAAATCTGCTTACGTTTTATTTGATTTAGGTGCGGATAGAAGCTATATGAGTAGAGATTTTTGTGCTGAATTAAGTTATCCATTGACGCCTTTGGATAGTAAATTTTTACTCGAATTAGCAAATGGTAAATTAATTTCAGCAGATAATATATGTCGGAATCAAGAAATTAAACTGGTTAGCGAAACATTTAAGATTGATTTGATACCAGTAGAGTTAGGGAGTTTTGATGTGATAATCGGTATGGACTGGTTGAAAGAAGTGAAAGCAGAGATCGATTGTTACAAAAATGCAATTCGCATTATACGAGAAAAAGGAAAACCCTTAATGGTGTACGGAGAAAAGGGCAACACGAAGCTACATATTATTAGTAATTTGAAGGCACAAAAACTAATAAGAAAAGGTTGCTATGCTGTTCTAGCACACGTCGAGAAAGTACAAACTGAAGAAAAGAGCATCAATGATGTTCCCATTGCAAAAGAATTTCCCGATGTATTTCCGAAAGAATTACCGGGATTACCCCCACAGCTATCCATTGAATTTCAAATAGATCTTGTACCAGGAGCTGCACCAATAGCTCATGCTCCTTACAGACTCGCACCCAGTGAGATGAAAGAACTGCAAAGCCAATTACAAGAACTTTTAGAGCGTGATTTCATTCGACCAAGCACATCACCGTGGGGAGCTCCTGTTTTGTTTGTCAAGAAGAAAGATGGTACATTCAGGTTGTGTATCGACTACCGAGAGTTGAACAAACTTACCATCAAGAACCGCTACTCACTACCGAGAATCGACGACTTATTTGATCAACTACAAGGCTCGTCTGTTTATTCAAAGATTGACTTACGTTCCGGGTATCATCAAATGCGGGTGAAAGAAGATGATATTCCAAAGACTGCTTTTAGAACACGTTACGGTCATTACGAGTTTATGGTCATGCCGTTTGGTTTAACTAATGCACCAGCTGTGTTCATGGACCTTATGAACCGAGTGTGTGGACCATACCTTGACAAGTTTGTCATTGTTTTCATTGATGACATACTTATTTACTCAAAGAATGACCAAGAACACGGTGAACATTTGAGAAAGGTGTTAGAAGTATTGAGGAAGGAAGAATTGTACGCTAAGTTTTCAAAGTGTGCATTTTGGTTGGAAGAAGTTCAATTCCTCGGTCACATAGTGAACAAAGAAGGTATTAAGGTGGATCCGGCAAAGATAGAAACTGTTGAAAAGTGGGAAACCCCGAAAACTCCGAAACACATACGCCAGTTTTTAGGACTAGCTGGTTACTACAGAAGGTTCATCCAAGACTTTTCCAGAATAGCAAAACCCTTGACTGCATTAACGCATAAAGGGAAGAAATTTGAATGGATTGATGAACAAGAGAAAGCGTTTCAGTTATTGAAGAAAAAGCTAACTACGGCACCTATATTGTCATTGCCTGAAGGGAATGATGATTTTGTGATTTATTGTGACGCATCAAAGCAAGGTCTCGGTTGTGTATTAATGCAACGAACGAAGGTGATTGCTTATGCGTCTAGACAATTGAAGATTCACGAACAAAATTATACGACGCATGATTTGGAATTAGGCGCGGTTGTTTTTGCATTAAAGACTTGGAGGCACTACTTATATGGGGTCAAAAGTATTATATATACCGACCACAAAAGTCTTCAACACATATTTAATCAGAAACAACTGAATATGAGGCAGCGTAGGTGGATTGAATTATTGAATGATTACGACTTTGAGATTCGTTACCACCCGGGGAAGGCAAATGTGGTAGCCGATGCCTTGAGCAGGAAGGACAGAGAACCCATTCGAGTAAAATCTATGAATATAATGATTCATAATAACCTTACTACTCAAATAAAGGAGGCGCAACAAGGAGTTTTAAAAGAGGGAAATTTAAAGGATGAAATACCCAAAGGATCGGAGAAACATCTTAATATTCAGGAAGACGGAACCCGGTATAGGGCTGAAAGAATTTGGGTACCAAAATTTGGAGATATGAGAGAAATGGTACTTAGAGAAGCTCATAAAACCAGATACTCAATACATCCTGGAACGGGGAAGATGTACAAGGATCTCAGGAAATATTTTTGGTGGCCGGGTATGAAAGCCGATGTTGCTAAATACGTAGGAGAATGTTTGACGTGTTCCAAGGTCAAAGCTGAGCATCAGAAACCATCAGGTCTACTTCAACAACCCGAAATCCCAGAATGGAAATGGGAAAACATTACCATGGATTTCATCACTAAATTGCCAAGGACTGCAAGTGGTTTTGATACTATTTGGGTAATAGTTGATCGTCTCACCAAATCTGCACACTTCCTGCCAATAAGAGAAGATGACAAGATGGAGAAGTTAGCATGACTGTATTTGAAGGAAGTCATCTCCAGACATGGAATACCAATCTCTATTATCTCTGATAGGGATGGCAGATTTATTTCAAGATTCTGGCAGACATTACAGTAAGCATTAGGAACTCGTCTAGACATGAGTACTGCCTATCATCCACAAACTGATGGGCAGAGCGAAAGGACGATACAAACGCTTGAAGACATGCTACGAGCATGTGTTATTGATTTCGGAAACAGCTGGGATCGACATCTACCTTTAGCAGAATTTTCCTACAACAACAGCTACCATTCAAGCATTGAGATGGCGCCGTTTAAAGCACTTTATAGTAGAAAGTGCAGGTCTCCGATTTGTTGGAGTGAAGTGGGGGATAGACAGATTACGGGTCCGGAGATTATACAAGAAACTACCGAGAAGATCATCCAAATTCAACAACGGTTGAAAACCGCCCAAAGTCGACAAAAGAGCTACGCTGACATTAAAAGAAAAGATATAGAATTTGAAATTAGAGAGATGGTCATGCTTAAAGTTGCACCTTGGAAAGGCGTTGTTCGATTTGGTAAACGAGGGAAATTAAATCCAAGGTATATTGGACGATTCAAGATTATTGATCGTGTCGGACCAGTAGCTTACCGACTTGAGTTACCTCAACAACTCGCGGCTGTACATAACACTTTCCACGTCTCGAATTTGAAGAAATGTTTTGCTAAAGAAGATCTCACTATTCCGTTAGATGAAATCCAAATCAACGAAAAACTCCAATTCATCGAAGAACCCGTCGAAATAATGGATCGTGAGGTTAAAAGACTTAAGAAAAACAAGATACCAATTGTTAAGGTTCGATGGAATGCTCGTAGAGGACCCGAGTTCACCTGGGAGTGTGAAGATCAGATGAAGAAGAAATACCCGCATCTATTTCCAGAAGATTCGTCAACACTTTCAACAGCTTAAAATTTCGGGACGAAATTTATTTAACGGGTAGGTACTGTAGTGACCCAAACTTTTCCATGTTTATATATATTAATTGAGATTGATATTTACATGATTAAATGTTTCCAACATGTTAAGCAATCAAACTTGTTAAGACTTGATTAATTGAAATATGTTTCATATAGACAATTGACCACCCAAGTTGACCGGCGATTCACGAACGTTAAAACTTGTAAAAATGACATGACGATATATATATGGATATACATATGGTTAACATGAGATTATGATAAGTAAGTATCTCCATAAGTATATTAACAATGAGTTATATACATATAAACAAGACTACTAACTTAAGGATTTCGAAACGAGACATATATGTAACGATTATCGTTGTAACGACATTTAAATGTATATATATCATATTAAGATATATTAATATATCATAATATCATGATAATATAATAATTTAACATCTCATTAGATATAATAAACAATGGGTTAACAACATTAATTGAGATCGTTAACTTAAAGGTTTCAAAACAACACTTACATGTAACGACTAACGATGACTTAACGACTCAGTTAAAATGTATATACATGTAGTGTATTTAGACGTATTAAAATACTTTTGGAAGACTTCAAGACATATATCAAAACACTCATACTTAACGAAAATGGTTACAGTTACTTTCCCATTCTTTTCTTTCATCAAGAATTCTAGTCGTATTTTTACCCGTATTATACACAGCTTCAAAACGTACTTACTATGGGTATATACCAATAGGAACTAGCATGGGATTCCACTCTTGATTATGTCATGTATGACTAATCAATTTTAACTTCTACCATGAGCTAGTCAACTAACTAAAACTCCTTTTAACCCCACTCACCACTCACCAATTACCACTCATCATTCACTCCATTTCACTTCCAATTCTCTTTCTAATTCTCTCTCAACACACACACACACACACACTATTATGAACGTATTTTTCCAGTAGTTAATCACCATCTTCATCAAAAATCACTTCAAGAATCAAGCTATAATCATCATAGGAAGAACACTTCAAGAACACTTCAAAAATCCCTTCAAGTTTACTAATTTACTTCCAAGCTTTCTAATCCATTCCAAGTAATCATCTAAGATCAAGAAACCTTTGTTATATACAGTAGGTTATCTTTCTTATTCAAGGTAATATTCATATTCAAACTTTGATTCAATTTCTATAACTATAAACTATCTTAATTCGAGTAAAAATCTTACTTGAACTTGTTTTTGTGTCATGATCCTACTTCAAGAACTTTCAAGCCATCCAAGATCCTTTGAAGCTAGATCATTTCTTGTCACTTCCAGTAGGTTTACCTACTAAACTTGAGGTAGTAATGATGTTCATAACATCATTCGATTCATATATATAAAACTATCTTATTCGAAGGTTTAAACTCGTAATCACTAGAACATAGTTTAGTTAATTCTAAACTTGTTCGCAAACAAAAGTTAATCCTTCTAACTTGACTCTTAAAATTAACTAAACACATGTTCTATATCTATATGATATGCTAACTTAATGATTTAAAACCTGGAAACACGAAAAACACCGTAAAACCGGATTTACGCCGTCGTAGTAACACCGCGGGCTGTTTTGGGTTAGTTAATTAAAAACTATGATAAACTTTGATTTAAAAGTTGTTATTCTGAGAAAATGATTTTTATTATGAACATGAAACTATATCCAAAAATTATGGTTAAACTCAAAGTGGAAGTATGTTTTCTAAAATGGTCATCTAGACGTCGTTCTTTCGACTGAAATGACTACCTTTACAAAAATGACTTGTAACTTATTTTTCCGACTATAAACCTATACTTTTCTGTTTAGATTCATAAAATAGAGTTCAATATGAAACCATAGCAATTTGATTTACTCAAAACGGATTTAAAATGAAGAAGTTATGGGTAAAACAAGATTGGATAATTTTTCTCATTTTAGCTACGTGAAAATTGGTAACAAATCTATTCCAACCATAACTTAATCAACTTGTATTGTATATTATGTAATCTTGAGATACCATAGACACGTATACAATGTTTCGACCTATCATGTCGACACATCTATATATATTTCGGAACAACCATAGACACTCTATATGTGAATGTTGGAGTTAGCTATACAGGGTTGACGTTGATTCCAAAATATATATAGTTTGAGTTGTGATCAATACTGAGATACGTATACACTGGGTCGTGGATTGATTCAAGATAATATTTATCGATTTATTTCTGTACATCTAACTGTGGACAACTAGTTGTAGGTTACTAACGAGGACAGCTGACTTAATAAACTTAAAACATCAAAATATATTAAAAGTGTTGTAAATATATTTTAAACATACTTTGATATATATGTATATATTGTTATAGGTTCGTGAATCAACCAGTGGCCAAGTCTTACTTCCCGACGAAGTAAAAATCTGTGAAAGTGAGTTATAGTCCCACTTTTAAAATCTAATATTTTTGGGATGAGAATACATGCAGGTTTTATAAATGATTTACAAAATAGACATAAGTACGTGAAACTACATTCTATGGTTGAATTATCGAAATCGAATATGCCCCTTTTTATTAAGTCTGGTAATCTAAGAATTAGGGAACAGACACCCTAATTGACGCGAATCCTAAAGATAGATCTATTGGGCCTAACAAGCCCCATCCAAAGTACCGGATGCTTTAGTACTTCGAAATTTATATCATATCCGAAGGGTGTCCCGGAATGATGGGGATATTCTTATATATGCATCTTGTTAATGTCGGTTACCAGGTGTTCACCATATGAATGATTTTTATCTCTATGTATGGGATGTGTATTGAAATATGAAATCTTGTGGTCTATTGTTACGATTTGATATATATAGGTTAAACCTATAACTCACCAACATTTTTGTTGACGTTTAAAGCATGTTTATTCTCAGGTGAATATTAAGAGCTTCCGCTGTTGCATACTAAAATAAGGACAAGATTTGGAGTCCATGTTTGTATGATATTGTGTAAAAACTGCATTCAAGAAACTGATTTCGATGTAACATATTTGTATTGTAAACCATTATGTAATGGTCGTGTGTAAACAGGATATTTTAGATTATCATTATTTGATAATCTACGTAAAACTTTTTAAACCTTTATTTATGAAATAAAGGTTATGGTTTGTTTTAAAAATGAATGCAATCTTTGAAAAACGTCTCATATAGAGGTCAAAACCTCGCAACGAAATCAATTAATATGGAACGTTTTTAATCTATAAGAACGGGACATTTCAGTGACCCCTTATGTCGTGGTAGGTGATTCAAAAGTCGGTGACACCTTACGATGATTCACAAGTCGGTGACATCATTGCGGGTTGGACTCGGCGATATTGGTCGACTACAAGTCGGTAGTATCAAAGCAGGAGAATGGTTAGCATGTTTATGCCTCGTTATGTTTAGTTTATAAATGTGGTGATTTATCTACTAATGTTGTTGCTAGTTGCATGTTTGGTGATACTAGCTCGTTTATGCATTGTTTGTTTGGTACTTGTAAGTAGATGCGTGTAGGTAAATTACATATGTATATGTATAAATATTGCACTCACTAAGCATTAGTTTACCCTCTCGTTGGTTACATTTTTAGGTTCGAAAGCGGAACTGGCAAGGGTATGCTCGGGATTTAGATGATTTTCCCTCTTGTTGCTTGCTTGGATTACTTTTGGATTCGACCTAGGATTGGGTAGTTTATCCCCAAACATCATGCTCGTAGCTTGTTTGGAAATTAAACTCATTTGGGTCGAAATCGCTACACTAATGTATTAACGGGTCGTTGGTGTCCCAAGGGTCATGATGTACTTTCTTGATTAAAATTTAATTAATTATTGTTTAAAAATCGTTAATGTTGGTTTTGGGTTAACGAAACACGGTTTGGGTGAAAATGGTTTGTAATGTATTAAAAATGGGCTGCAGGGACTTTTCAGTAGAAACGCGCGTCGCGCGGGCCCATGCCCGCCGCGCATATGGCCGAATGCTGATGGTCAGGTCTGATGTCAACTTCTGACTTTGTTTCATGTTGTAAAGCGCGCCGCGCTTTCCTATGCGTGCCGCGCATATGGTCTGGGATAGGAGATGATGTTTTATAAAAAAAATAATAATAAATAAGGCGTGTTTTCTCGTATTATGTTTTGGGTCGTTACACTTAGTTGTCGAGTTTATCATGTTATTATTGCTAGTTAGTTATGGCTCTGTGATGATTACTGGCTATGTGATGCCTTGTGTGTTGGAGCCCAGTGTGTCCCTATCGTGTGGTGGCCTAGGTAGGAGAGATCAACATGCGGGTTGAGTTCCTCATGAGGTGGCCAGTATCCATGTTCGTATATGTTTGAATGATGCGTTCGTCGCATGTGTATGATTTATACATTCATGGATGTGCAAGGAAATTTTGGTAGCCACAGTCCGATCAGCTGGTGTTTGAGGGTTCGGTCGAACCGCCGATGTCTCTGTAAACTGCACTTTGGGCGATGTTTGTACTAGATGTGATGACATGATTAGTATAACTGCTGTTATGTACTATTGCCGATAGTTAGTTGCACTCACTTAGCTTCGTTCTAATTCCCCTCCATATCCTCCCTGCAGGTTGTTAGCTTCTGTAGATATTGCTTTTGGGGAGAAGATGGGTGTGACGATGTTATGTTTGACAAGACCCAACTCTGATATTTTCTTACTTCGTTTTAAAACTGGCTGTGACTAGAGTCGGCTACTAATATCATATAACATTGTTTTGTGTAATGGTAGCTTTAATAATGGATTGTAATAATTAAGGGTTAACTTGAACTTTGTCTTTTTGTAAATGTTGATCTCGATGCTTTCCCATTTAAAAAATGTATTTTGTTGTAATGTCACATGGCACCCGGTTATAATAATTTAACAATAGTTACAAGTTACATTGGGTTTGAAATAATTATTTTGTCTTAATGTGGTTTAATTAATATAATTCTTTCGTAACATTAAAATAAAAAATGGCGGTGTCACATAAACAATATGAATTGAGGAAAATCACCTTATTAACGTGCTACATGAATACAAAATTCAATATACTTGTTGGTTAAGTGTTCTCGATACGATGAACTACGTGGGAAAATAGACCTTCTTTCTTTTTAGAAAGCATTTTTGGAAAGTAACAATTCCATTCAGTTCGGTTTCGGAAAACTTTCCGCCGGAGCCTAACATCAAGGCGCAGGTTGATCTCTCTGGTTGAGGCTGCAATTAATTTTGACACGTGGGAAGGGCTTACTCTACTAGTGTCTCGGCTTGGTATCGCTCCCTTCCCGTACTATTCCTTCCCACTAAAAAAAGAGCGATTGAGAATCTCGAGAACCTTTCTGAACGTCTGTCTTCGCGGGGCGATTTGAAAAGGAGTATATCTTTCTTGTAGTGCCTTCCATTCCACTATTCTGATCGAGAAAGAATCTCTTCTGAACGACCAAGTCATAATGAGATTAAAAACCAGTGCTTCCTTGGCCGTGTGGAACATGGATTAGCATTATGTCATTCCTACAAGTGATCCCCCATCCAGGATTGGAAGAAGTGCTATATGAGGACTTCGAGATCAGATATAATATGTTCCTTTCCATTCCTCGTGAGCCACTGATTTCTCCGAAACAAGAGATCAAAGTGATCTTCCTCCTTTTTCCCAATAAGTCGACGGCCTTACACCATTGGGAGACTTCGAATAAACCGGAGTACATATAGGATAGACCGGTAATGATATCACAGAAGATTTAGTGTAATGGTTAAGATAGTGTTTCAGCTCTGAATAATTCAACACTGAATTCTGAATCATTCAGCACCATATGTCATTCAAAAGTCAGAAACAAACGCGTTGAATGCTGAATGGTTCATCATTTGAACCATTTTATTAAGAGGGAAACAAATGCACTCTTAGATTATTCAAAAATAGAATACTGGACTATATCTTTGAAATGAATGTAATGAAATGAAATTGAGGGTATAAATGGTATTATTGGTGGTTTTTGGAATGATACGAAGTGATATGGGAGTCAAAAGAGACTTGACATCGGAAGGAAGGGACAAAGCTGTTTTGCCTGCCACCCCTACAAAGAGCTGCTCTTTCTTTCACTTGTACTCTTCTTTATACATTAACTTGTACGTACCATCTATTCATTAATTACTTTCTTCCCCAATTTAATACTCGTAGTTCAAAAATAAAAAACATATAATGAAAAGTCATTATCACATTATATTATTTACTCATTTACAATTTTATTCTTTATTTTTTATCTAATTTTTTTATTATAATGAATAAGTAGGAATACAAATTTTATTTTTATTTTTATTTGTTTATTATGAAAGTAGATTATTAATTAAATTATTCATTAAAATATGAAATACTAAATTGTGACGGAAAGTACCATTTTATCAAGTGTAGAATTGGACAAACAGTTCTGTACTTCTAACTAATATAGTGAATTATTTGTTTCACATATAAATGCTTTGCTGAAGTATTATAGGACGGATGAAATGTTTATAAGCCAAAGGTGGGTACGTGGTTCTTGGGCTTTTTTCGTCGTTTTAAGAAGTTAATTACTATTTTTAACTTTTTAAGAAAAACCAAAAAAATAAATAAATTAATTAATAAAATATCCATTTCATGATGAATTTGAAGGGTCACGTACTATATTTTGTTGGCTAACGATAATTCAGTTACCTAATTCTTCATGTGTATGTATACTTTCCATTCTCTTCTTTAGATCTCTGTCTCTTTATGTGTGTTGTGTGACCACACTCATATGGTCCTTCAAATCTAACCTATTCAAACACACCATATATAGACTTCAAAATAATAATAAATAATAATAATAATACATATTTAGAATTTAGAATTTAACTTAGAAGCCTCCCAGTACATACTCCTTGATAAAGTTCACAAGAACCTTCTTCCACCTTTCAAATCATGCATGAATCCATTTAATTGTGTGCATCTTTACCTCTTCCAAAGGAAACTTTAAAAAACCACGCACATGATCATTCCTCTCCTTTTGGATTCTTCTTATTAGATTGCCATTTACGTTTGTTATAACAGTTATAACATTCTACAGTACAGCACACGTTAATCGATCTCTATATGTTGTCTCACAACATAGCATCAAAAGTGGCTAATAAAGATGAAGGCCAAAGCGCGTCTAGTAATGGAAGTGGTGGGCGAAAGACATCTTCGTTGAGGCCGCCCGTTGAAATCCCTAAGTGCCCAAGATGTGATTCGCCCAATACAAAGTTTTGCTACTACAATAATTATAGCCTCTCCCAGCCTAGACACTTCTGCAAGTCATGTAGAAGATACTGGACTAAAGGTGGGGCCCTTCGCAACGTCCCTGTAGGGGGTAGTTGTAGGAAGAACAAAAAGAATAAATCCGGTTCCTCAAGGTTTTTCGTAGGAGAGTCTTCTTCCAAATTAGGCGCGTCTTCAAATATTGGAGGAATGAAGTTTTATGGTCTTTCTAACTTGGATTCTCAGCTTGGTGGGTTAAACTATGATCCTAGAGTAAATCTTGATCCATTAAGCATAAATCCTTCCTTAATAAATCTTGATCCATTAGGGTATAGTTACCCATTTTCATCATCTCATATTGTAGTGAAACAAGGAGATGTTCATTATCAACAGCAACAACAAAACCTAAGTGGGGTGGGGCCGGCAAGTTTTCATGGAATTGGTACAAGTAATTTTGCTTCTTCAATTGAATCTTTGTGTTCTTTAAACCAAGATTTGCATTGGAAGATGCAGCAAGAACGGAAAAAAGAAGTTGTTCTTGAACCACAAGCTCAAAAGCTACAACCTATTTTGTTTCAGAATCTTGACACGTCGAAACAAGGACAATCTTATATGGATTGTGATTCAAGAAAAGATATCAAAGGTGGCAATGGTTTGGCTACTGAGTGGTTCTTTGATAACAGTTACACACATTCAAATCTGAATCGGGCGACTGCAACAAATAGCGACAGTGGGAATGATCAAAACGGAAGGGTAAACAAGTGGAATGGGATTCAAACTTGGAATCAGTTGAACAAGTTCAGTTCAATTATGTAGTTTTAAATGAGGTCATAATTTATTACCAGAATGAAAACCTTATTAAGGTAGTTTATGTTTCCCTTAACCTTATATTGTATTTTTAGTGCACGTCTTTCAACTTTGTTTTTTTATTCAAGTATGTTGAGGATCAATAAGTTAGATGTAATTGAACTTATCTTATTGTAATAGTTCTAATGTATCATTTCTAAGTACTGTTACTTACATTTTATGTTTTATATGGATTTGTTACTATACAATTTATAACTTTATTTTCTTCAAATGAATTGAATGATTACAACTATTGATTAATTCATTATCTATCAACCTAACAATATAATTTGGAAAAAAAAAATTGATAAAATGTCAAATACAACCACATTAGCTATCAATCTAGTCACCAGTCAAGGCCGATGTTAGCACAGTACGTGAGTTTAGACTTCAGACTTAACCGAAGATTCGTTACGGTCTTACGGATTAGAAGATTGATCAAGAATATTCGATGGAGATTCAAGAATCAAAATTTAAGTGGGCTAAACATAGTTAGTGCCTTTTTAGTGTAAAGAATAAACAACGAAGATTATTGGTGTATATAATAATATACAAGTTATTAAGGTTTTCCATGATTAAGCGCACGAGCTTTCCTTACAAAACCTAAGTTTTGCATATAAATATTGGGTTTTCCCACCTCATTTGGGACTCATTGAAGATCAGACACTTTCTTTCTCATACACACTTTCTCTCTATGGACTTTTTCTCACAAGCCTTCATCCTTCATCCTCCATCGTTCATACTTCATCCTTCATCCTTCATGATTCATGACTTCAAAACAAATGACTTCATAACACACGACTTCATCACGCATGACATACTTTCTCATGATACATAACACATGATGCATCCTGCATGACGCATGACGCATGATGTGTGGCATACTTTCTCATACATGACTCAAGACATACTTTCTCATGCATGACACATGCTGTACATACGTAAGTCCTACCTGAAATTGATTGTGAGCCACCCCTTTGAGATCTTCATCTTCAACTGGGTTATTCACGGTAACCGGACCGCAATGCAAACAATCAATATCTTTCCAGTACCTTTTGGACTCTGAGATTGACTTAAGTGTCCCCATGATTTTAGACCATGATCCGTAACTGCAAGGAATTTGTCCGAAGAGTAATAGTCAATCGTCATAATACTCCTCAAGTAGTATATTCTAACCTGCACTGGTACGTATATATACTCCCTAGTCGCAAATACGTATCAACATAGATCAAAAATGTGGAAAGCTTAAATTGACACAACTAAATAACGTGGTTATATCACATCGGTGTCATTTTGCTAGTCCACGGCCAACTAAATAGTTATTTTTATTATTGTTGTGTTCTATGGTTACAATATAGTACAACAAAGTTTAATATAGGACACCTAAAGAAAAGACACCAAATCCAATACCAAAAATATCCTCAAAATTCAGAATTAAAACTTAACCTTTAAGATAGACAGATCCACTTAAATCGATGCAAATCCATTGGGATCAAAATTTCTACTCCCACCAAAGCAAAATGTAAGACCCTAATATTGGGCCTAGGTGGAAATAACCAAATTACCGTTGTATGGTGTTAATTAGTGATTTAATTAATTATATGTTTATGGTTATTTGATTGTTTAGTTGAGACCAGTTTGTGAAAAGGGTCAACGAACAGGTTTGTTTATCTAATTTGGACTTCGTTAGGTCCGCCTAACGTGGTGTGAAAGGTTTTAGTTTATAGTTCAATACCCGTGAGATATGGGGTATGGGATGATAACCCAAATATATAAGCTGCTTCTAGTTGTTTCTTGCATTTTTTCCCCAATTTAGAAAATAGAAACCATACCTACACCTTGTCACTTTGTAAACCCTAGCTTTGATTTTAGTTTGAATTCGGAAATTGTGGCTTAAGAAATTGATTTCTATCATCCTTATAAGCATCATCTCAGGTTTATGAGCTTAATTTCTGGTTTTAATTCTTGTCTAACTTGAGTATTTGGGCATAATGGGTATTGTTAGAATTTGGCTTAATTCTTGCTTGTAATGTATTATATTTTCTTGATTTTTGTTAGAAATAATTTTCATAGATGTTGTATGATGTTTTTGAAGTGGTTTTGTAGTTAAAACAAGTAGAAATCGAGTTATGGGTGTTAAAAACCCAAAATTAGCGACATGATGTGGTTCTTCAGCACCCACGCGTTTGACAGCTCAACCATACGGTTGACCATGCGGTTGAGGTCTCAACTCAACGGTAACAACCCGTCTTTTTCCGTTTACTTTCCGTTTAATTATTTTAAAGTCCGTTATTTAATTATAACATCTCCCGTTTACTCTAGCGTATTTAAAATAATTCGTAAGGTTAATTCACGCACCCGCTTTTAAACTCGAGGGACCAACTTTGCCAATTGACCAAAGTGGTAACTAGGTCAAATGGTCAAAGTCACCTCCCACCATTCATTTTCACCTCCCATTTTCCTTTTTCTTTCTTACTTCCATTTTTCTTCCATTTCTTAATAATAAAAGAATCATCATCTAAATCAAATCTAGGAAGCTAACATCAAAACACATTACATATTTGTGATCTACTACTCAAGACCTTTAATTTGGTACCAATTTCATTACTTGGGGTAAGCTTTTCAAAAACTCTAGATTTCTTGTTCTTGGTGTTCTTGGCTTAAAAGTGTGTTAGTTAGTGTCTATGGCTCAAGTCTAACATGAACTTGAAAAAGGGTTTGTTTAATCTTGAGATTTGATTGATTAAATGTTGTTAAATGTTAAAGTGCATGTATTAAATATGTTACTAGCATCATGATGTGTAAAATCGTGTATATTATTTATCAATGGAAAATACTAGTTATTAAAAGATTACACACTAACGGGCAGTGTACCCGATCGTGTAGCAGTATAGATATTGGTAAAATCCAAGATCGTTCCAAGGACAATTCAACTCACTTCAAGATTATAAACTAAGTGTAATTAACAAACAAGAAATAAAAGAAATAACGAGATATTGGGTTTTGGTTATTTAACGATTAACTAATCAAGATAGATTTAAATATAAAGACAATATTTGTGTGTTTTTAATTTTATAGAAAATAAATGCAGACTCAACGAAAAGTAAAAATATTTGAATTCAATAGATAAAAGAATGTTCGCCTAGATCTCTTATTCGCAGTGTCGGATGATTTGTTATTAAGCACTAGTTCTATTTATCAATACATGCAACTACAGAGTCGGTTTACCCGGAGTTCTCTTTTAGCAAACACGTTAAACTAGGATTTATTGGCTTAGGGTTCCCTTTCACCAAAGACCTCTTTCATTTGTGACTTAGTAATTAACTAATTATAAGATTAAGATTCAATTGGTTACGCGTTCTGTAACACCGGCCATTTTTTTTTTAAATCAGCGGAAGATATATAAAATACATTTTAATAATTAAAGACACCCACATTAATACATTACATAAAACCGTAGTAAATCTTACTTAATACATCTAAATCTGGGTTACGTTAAAACATCCATTTTATTATAAAACATCATCAGAGTTCAACCCTGTCAAACATGTCTTCACGTCCGCCCTTCCTTAACAAAGCATCAATACCTAAACCTGCAAGGAAAGGGAAATGTGGGGGATTAGCATAACGCTAAGTGAGTAGGTACATCTACAGATATAATCTAGGCATCGCCACATGCAACAGCTCATACATAACTATCAATATATACATACAAGCAAACACAAATAGAAAGACAGTATGAGGATCGACGGCTTGTACGAGCACACGACCCTAGTTGATCGGATTAGGATCTACCGATAGTCCCACTACTCAAACCACAGTATAGTTCTCCGGACGTAGGGGATACATAATTCACACTATACTCTAGGTTTAGTAGCCTTGGACCCGACCTCCTCTGGCCCGGTCGACCTCACACGGACTCTAACCTCCTCTGGCCCGGCTACGAGTCCCCAGTCTCATCTGGCCTGACTGGTGTCATACACAGTGTACACGTAATCATACAACAACAAACATGCACTAACTAGTATGGCAATCGGTACTAAACATGGCATACGGTATCAACATAACAATACAATAACATGAGATAAACAGTAGCATGCTTTGCTACTAAATTCTATCCGAGGATAGACCCACTCACCGATCACCAGCAAAACTCGGTAGTCTAATATCTGTAACATCCCGCGTTTTTCCGTTAAATTTATTTTAATACCGTCTTTTTTTTATAACATCTTTCGTCACCTATATTCGTACACTTCGTTAACTAATGTTCTTGATAATCCCGTTACTCGATTACAACATCTCTCGTTAACTTGCGTTTTAAAAATATTCGATCGGTTAATTCCCGCACCCGACTACAAACTTGAGGGACTAAACTCGCCAAAGAGCCAAACTAGTTGACTAGGTCAACTAGTCAACTCCATCCTCCTCCATTCATTTTCATCTCCACCATCTTCATTACTTCCATCTTTTCTCTCAACCTTCAAACAAAAGATTCATCATCTAATTTCAATTTAGCAAGCAAACATCAAAACAAACTACATATTCTTGATCCTCTCATCATCCTCTACGATTTGATACTAACTTCATTGATTTTGGGTAACATTTCTAAAACTCTAGATTTCTTTAAATTCGTGTTTTTGACTTGAAATGTTGTTAGTTAGTGTCTATGGCTCGTGTATAACATGAATATATGATTTGTATGCTCGATCTTGATGTTTTGGTGTAACTAGCTTGAAAATGAAAAGTGTATGCTTAATCTTTGATTTTAGATGATCAAATGTGTTAGATTGTTAAAGTTCATGTTTTAAAAGTGTTACTAGCATCATTAGCTTCATGTTGATGTATAGATTGATTAAAGAAACTTCATAAACGTGATTATTGATTTTTGTGAATTTTGGTTAGGGTTTGATAGACTTTGAAATGAACTTTTGATGCGTTGAATGCTTGTTAATCTTGTTAGTAAGTGTTTAGATGCAATGTATGCTTAATTACCTTCGAAGCGGCATATCGTATGTGTAAATTGGATTCCCGAATCATAAAATACGTTTTACGAACTTGAAACTTGGAAAATAAACCTTTCTTGATCAATTGACGAGTTTTCGGTTATTGTAATTGATGTTTTTGCTTGATGAAAGGTGGTTAGTTGTATTCCTTGTCAAAATACCTTTCCAACAATATAAGATACTTGTTTTGGATGTTTACGGTTTAGGATTTATGGGTATTTGAAGTTGGATTCGTGCTTGAGTGTGAAAACTGCCAGAATTCTCTGCACAAGTAATGGCGCGGCGCGCCATACACCCGCGCGGCGCGCCAAAGTGGGCTGTCCAATTTTGTCAATTTTCGAATAATGTTTGCTATGCTACGCACCCCCGATTCACATGAGACTTATTCTAACATGCTTATACATGAATAAAAACCTCAGAAAAATAGTTCGGGACCGAACCCGAACGTGTTGACTTTTTCGTTGACTTTGACCAAGTTTGACTTTTAGTCAAACTTAACAAAACACTTATGCAATCGTTCTAGTCTTTCTTTTATACTTGATTCTTGCATGAAACTTGACAACGTGATTCACATGCTATACTTTTCGAGTCGTAACGAGCCATAGGACTAATTGAACACATTTCACCCGACCTTGTGTCGTAACCGGTTAATTGATACAACTTATTTGTTTAGGTCAAGGCTAAGCAACTATCATGCACACGTTTACTTGTGAAGTACTTTTATACACGTGCACTCGAGGTGAGATCATAGTCCCATCTTTCAAACAACTTTTATGCTTTAAACTATGGGATGAGAAACATATACGTATCATACTTTTATACATTGAACACAAGTACGAAAACGAACATTCCACGTACGGGTTTGAACAAAAAGCCTCAATTCAATTATCATTAGTTACACTTGCAGGGTGTAAACGTGAACTTATATTATGTGATCACATGGGCTTGACGAGCCTCATTCGGACGGTTCGCTACCGTTAGCGGATGAAATAAATTTTCGGGTCTAGTGTATGTTCTGACACTACGCAAAGGGTGCAAAACAGTTAAGTTTGATAATTGGGTGCCCGGGATACAAACAACAACTTTGGAATGCAAATGATTTTGATAATCATCTTATACTAAATCTTGTGGTTCAAATACAACGTTTATTACAAACACCTATGATTTCACCAACGTTTTTCGTTGACAGTTTTCTACATGTTTTCTCAGGTTCATACTTGGCTACTTGATACATGCTTCCGCACTCTTTGATTACTTGATTGGAGTCAACCATGCATGCATACGCTAGGGATAGCACTTTTGGATTCAAACTTTTGTTTACATACTTACGCTATTTATAGCAACTGTGTTTTTAAACTAATTATGTCGCAAGTTATTTCATTTATACTTTATGACTTTTGTAAACTTAGACTTGTTGTCGAACGGTTTTGTAAACTAAACTTGCAAGTCTTGTACCTTTCAAATGAATGCGACATAATTTTGGTCAAACGAGTCTCATATAGGGACTACGACCACGCAACGGGACCTAAGTTAACGGCGCCGTCAATAACGGTTTTGGTCGGGTCGTTACAAGTGGTATCAGAGCGTTGGTTGTAGGGAACTAGGACGTGCATTAGTGTGTCTAACAGAGTCGTTAGGACGCATTAGTGAGTCTAGACTACAACCGGATAGTTAGCATTTCCATTCTGACATACATTTGCTATAGATAGCACTTACTTGACTACTTGTGCATTATACTTGAATCATTCTTAGGCAAACTTTTTAATGGTACCCAACCTTCATCATACGAACTCGTATTCCGCCACTTTTTGGTAACACACGTAAATTCATGATTCATACACGTATGGATGACGACGACTTCATTAGTCACACTTGTTCGGGAACTCTGTCTCCCGGATTGTTATTTGCCACCGTTTCAACTTACTATCGGTTTCCCACTGGTGTTTCTTACTATCTACTTTTTGGTGTTACTACCATCACTACTCTAGGTGAGTATCGTCATCAACATTTATCACTACGGTTGCGTGCTACTCGTTATCATGACTCGTTACTCTTTTCATACCTGAATACCTTATTGTCTGACTCGAACCACATTGACGTGAACAATCATTTATACACTTCCCTCGGGAAACGCTTCTTTATAGTTGCACTAATTCTTTCGATTCAATACGAGTCACGTTAGAGACGTCGTTACACTTTGTTTATTTTAAACTTCACGATTACACGAACTTGAATCTATAGAGTGATGTGGGAATGGAGGTATGAGTTAGCGTAATATAACGACACTCGATCAACGTGGTTAAATTACGGTAAGACATACCAAAGTTCTAGTGACACGTGATGGTGGTTAGATTCGATCAACCTAAACACCACCATGAGCCATGTACATGACTTCATCTATTCATGTTGGACATCTGAAAACTCCGAGAATATTGATAACAACCATACCGGGGACACACCTTCGATTTTTGTCGAACTATACTTATGCTTCCGAATGAATGACGAATTCTCCCAACTTTGACCATACGTTACACGTGTATACTATCTCGTCCTCGCACAGTCTTATTGACTAACTACAATTTACTCGTTATGCTCGCATCGAGGCGGAAACTTCTCTCGCCTTACACTCGTAATTCTGGTTCAGGAAATCTTTTATTTTAAATTCTCAATGGAGAGAGACTCTTCACGTTATACTAGTATTCGCCTCGAGGGTGAATAGTCTCGACGAACGTATTTGGAAACCGATAAATCTTCCGCGACGCGAATTTTCTTGAGAAACTTGTCCTAACAAACTTGTTCAAATATACCTTACGGAATGTACTTTGTTTCGGATCGAGATCCTCGTTTCACTTCTAGATTTCGGAGTGCCTTACAAAAAGTCTCGGGACCACGTTTAGACATGAGTACCGCGTACCATCCAAAACCCGACGGACCGAACAAACATACGATTCAAACCTTGGAAACCGTAATACGAATTTGTGTTACCAACTTCAAACCACTTGAGAAAAGTCTTGCCTTTAACCAGAATCTCTTACCACGATAGTTATCATTCGATTCTTAACGTCACACCTTTTGAAACCACATGTGACCGGAAACGTCATTCTCTTTTGTCGAACAAAGTAAACGATGATCAATTCACCGGGGCCGAGTTTATTCATGAGCAACTGAGAAAATTTATTCATATTCAAGAAAGACCCAACACGACTCGTAGTCGCCCAGAGAGCTTGCCAATGTTAGACGTAAACCTTTCGAGTTCCATGTGGGAAACCGCGTCACGTTAGAAGTGGCACCTTGAGGAGGTGTAATCCGTTTCGGGAAACATAGAAAGCTAAATCCGTGATATTTTAATCCTTTTGAAATCTTGGGGCGTTTTAGACCCGTTGCTAGCCGTTTAGATTTTCCGGCTCATTTCGAGTCTCCGTTTATCCTACATTCGATGTATCAACATAAAGACGTGTTTTACGAAACAAGAACTTGTCATTCCTTTTCGATAAGCTTACTATCGACGATAAACTTCATTGCTAGGAGGACCGGTTGAAACCATGAATTGTGAACCCAAACTTTAAGACGACGTTAAACCCCGACCGTCAAAGTTCGTTGAAATACCCTAGAACGTACTCCTCCCTCACTCGTAGAATTGGCAACACAAGATCTCGAGGAAGATTCAACAACTACTACTTCCAACTAAATTTCGGGACGAAATTTCTTTTGAGGTGTGGATAATGTAACATCCCGCGTTTTTCCGTTAAATTTATTTTAATACCGTCTTTTTTTTTATAACATCTTTCGTCACCTATATTCGTACACTTCGTTAACTAATGTTCTTGATAATCCCGTTACTCGATTACAACATCTCTCGTTAACTTGCGTTTTAAAAATATTCGATCGGTTAATTCCCGCACCCGACTACAAACTTGAGGGACTAAACTCGCCAAAGAGCCAAACTAGTTGACTAGGTCAACTAGTCAACTCCATCCTCCTCCATTCATTTTCATCTCCACCATCTTCATTACTTCCATCTTTTCTCTCAACCTTCAAACAAAAGATTCATCATCTAATTTCGATTTAGCAAGCAAACATCAAAACAAACTACATATTCTTGATCCTCTCATCATCCTCTACGATTTGATACTAACTTCATTGATTTTGGGTAACATTTCTAAAACACTAGATTTCTTTAAATTCGTGTTTTTGACTTGAAATGTTGTTAGTTAGTGTCTATGGCTCGTGTATAACATGAATATATGATTTGTATGCTCGATCTTGATGTTTTGGTGTAACTAGCTTGAAAATGAAAAGTGTATGCTTAATCTTTGATTTTAGATGATCAAATGTGTTAGATTGTTAAAGTTCATGTTTTAAAAGTGTTACTAGCATCATTAGCTTCATGTTGATGTATAGATTGATTAAAGAAACTTCATAAACGTGATTATTGATTTTTGTGAATTTTGGTTAGGGTTTGATAGACTTTGAAATGAACTTTTGATGCGTTGAATGCTTGTTAATATTGTTAGTAAGTGTTTAGATGCAATGTATTCTTAATTACCTTCGAAGCGGCATATCGTATGTGTAAATTGGATTCCCGAATCATATAATACGTTTTACGAACTTGAAACTTGGAAAATAAACCTTTCTTGATCAATTGACGAGTTTTCGGTTATTGTAATTGATGTTTTTGCTTGATGAAAGGTGGTTAGTTGTATTCCTTGTCAAAATACCTTTCCAACGATATAAGATACTTGTTTTGGATGTTTACGGTTTAGGATTTATGGGTATTTGAAGTTGGATTCGTGCTTGAGTGTGAAAACTGCCAGAATTCTCTGCACAGGTAATGGCGCGGCGCGCCATACACCCGCGCGGCGCGCCAAAGTGGGCTGTCCAATTTTGTCAATTTTCGAATAATGTTTGCTATGCTACGCACCCTCGATTCACATGAGACTTGTTCTAACATGCTTATACATGAATAAAAACCTCAGAAAAATAGTTCGGGACCGAACCCGAACGTGTTGACTTTTTCGTTGAGTTTGACCAAGTTTGACTTTTAGTCAAACTTAACAAAACACTTATGCAATCATTCTAGTCTTTCTTTTATACTTGATTCTTGCATGAAACTTGACAACGTGATTCACATGCTATACTTTTCGAGTCGTAACGAGCCATAGGACTAATTGAACACATTTCACCCGACCTTGTGTCGTAACCGGTTAATTGATACAACTTATTTGTTTAGGTCAAGGCTAAGCAACTATCATGCACACGTTTACTTGTGAAGTACTTTTATACACGTGCACTCGAGGTGAGATCATAGTCCCATCTTTCAAACAACTTTTATGCTTTAAACTATGGGATGAGAAACATATACGTATCATACTTTTATACATTGAACACAAGTACGAAAACGAACATTCCACGTACGGGTTTGAACAAAAAGCCTCAATTCAATTATCATTAGTTACACTTGCAGGGTGTAAACGTGAACTTATATTATGTGATCACATGGGCTTGACGAGCCTCATTCGGACGGTTCGCTACCGTTAGCGGATGAAATATATTTTCGGGTCTAGTGTATGTTCTAACACTACGCAAAGGGTGCAAAACAGTTAAGTTTGATAATTGGGTGCCCGGGATACAAACAACAACTTTGGAATGCAAATGATTTTGATAATCATCTTATAATAAATCTTGTGGTTCAAATACAACGTTTATTACAAACACCTATGATTTCACCAACGTTTTTCGTTGACAGTTTTCTACATGTTTTCTCAG